>NC_037669.1:79709303-79759168 GCF_003255815.1 Theropithecus gelada
CTTCTTTTTTTTTTTTTTTTTTTTTGAGACGGAGTCTGGCTCTGTTGCCCAGGCTGGAGTGCAGTGGCCGGATCTCAGCTCACTGCAAGCTCCGCCTCCCGGGTTCACGCCATTCTCCTGCCTCAGCCTCCCGAGTAGCTGGGACTACAGGCGCCCACCACCTCGCCTGGCTAGTTTTTTTGTATTTTTTAGTAGAGACGGGGTTTCACCGTGTTAGCCAGGACAGTCTCGATTTCCTGACCTCGTGATCCGCCCATCTCAGCCTCCCAAAGTGCTGGGATTACAGGCTTGAGCCACCGCGCCCGGCCCAGAGCATCTTCTTTACTTATTATTTAGATCACTCTTACAGTAATTGTACACTCACATCCTCTTCTATTAACAGAAATGCCTTCCTTGCCATAATCCTCATAATGCTCTGTGTTTGAAGGTAGATGTCACCTTTTGATCTCTTTTATCTTCTCTATTAAATATGTTCTGATAACATCACGTTCTTTGGATGGTAGATACTGTGTTAATTTAGCAATGCCTTGTAAAAATATTGTTTGATTTTAGAGTTGGTTCTTTGTATTCCTTGATAAAGTTTCTTTCAGGTTCTTAGCTTAGAAGAGGGTAATAGAGGTCCTTCCTTTGGTAAAGATAGCAGTAGTGGTCATAATTGTCTTGATCATTAGACTCACTCCAAGTCCTAGACAGGTTCTGAGTTTGGCACTGATATTGTCACTGAGCATGTGTCAGAGTATCTAGAGCTTCCCTGCCTACTCTTCCAACCTCAACTCAGGCCACTTTCTCTCTCCTGCACTATGCTCTAGTCCAGTAATTCTGCAAAGTGTGCTTCCTAGTTCGGTGACATCAGCATCACCTGGGAACTTACTAGAAATGCAATTATCTGCCTGAACCCAGAACTACTGAATCAGACACTTTGGTGGGTAGGGCTCAGCAATCTATTTTAATAAGCCCTCTATGTGATTCCAATATATGTTTCAGTTAGAGCTCCATCTACATCCTGGAATTTAGATTCATAAAGGCCTTTCCTAACCACTGTATGTAAATGCATTTCTGTGTCATCCACCCGCCTATCATTCAAGTCTTTATCATTGCACCTAATTTATTTCCTTCATATTCTGTCACAATTTGTAGTTATATAGTTATTTCTGTTGTACTTGAGTTTTGTCTGTTTTTCTGACTAGATTGAAAGCTTTGTAATTGCTAAAACCGTAACTATTTTATTCACCAATATATCCCCTAACATATAGCACAGTTCTTAGCATGTGGTAGATATTAAATAAATATTTAAACAAATGGATGAGTGAATGATCAGTTAATATGAAGTGACTGAGGTTATATTTCTTCTGATCTGCATTTTTTGTCTGTTTGCTTTTTTGTTATTGACATAGACAACTACATACTACCAGTTTCATAGCTAATTTGTAAGCAGTTTAAAAGAATAATTTACAAGACACGCACACACACACACACACACACACACAGAGAGAGAGAGAGAGAGAGAGAGAGGGAGTTCCCTGCAGTCAACTTGCTTTGCTGCTTTCAAATCCAATGGCAATGCCTTTACCATTATAGACATTTCCATTTCAGAAGAGGCAGTGGTCAATTTACCTAACATGTACTTATTGAGAAATGAACATGTGTTATATCAGGGTCTGGCAACCAGAAATGGAATTTGCATGGTACTTCTTAAGTAAGACCTTTAACTCTATTGGCCAAGTAACTCCTATGTTCTGAGCTACTTTCATTGTTAAAATCAGGGAAGTCATTGCATAGTTCTTTGCCTTTCTTTTTTCAGTGTTTCTCTCCCTCTTACCCCCCTAACTCCATGTCTAGTCCTCTGTTCAACACTTGACTCAGTTGTAGTTTCTGAATTTATTAACTTTTTGATGGTTTTCCCTTCTATTGAAAAATTTTCCTTCTGACTAGTGCTTCAAATATTTTCTCAAGGGCTGGTGAAAATTAATTGCTGTATGTACCTTAAATAATGTTCGTTTGATGGACTCTTTTACCTTCTATCATCATCAATAACATGTCTGAGAGTTAGATCTAGGTTTGTGTGTTAGTCCATTTTCACACTGCTATAAAGAACTGCCGGAGATTGGGTAATCTATAAAGAAAAAGGGCTTAATTGACTCACGGTTCCACATGGCTGGGGAGGCCTCAGGAAACTTACAATCATGGTGGAAGGGGAAGCAGGCATGTCTTACATGGCAGCAGATAAGAGAGAGCATGTACACACAGGAAAAACTACCATTTATAAAACCACCAGATCTCATGAGAATTTACTTACTATCACAAGAGCAGCATGGGGGAAACCCACTCCCATAATCCAATTACTTCCCTCCCTTGGTATGTGGGGATTACAGGTCTCTCCCTCCACACAGGGAAATTACAATTTGAGATGAGATTTAGGTGGGGACACAGAACCAAACCATATCAGTTTGAGACTCTGCCCAGTCTCTTCCTAGGTGAGAAAACTTGAGTTACGGTTTGCCCATCTGCAAATTGGCTACCTCCTGGCATGGCTATGAGGAATGAAGTGAGTTCTGCAGAGTTACCTGGCTTTTCTTCGGTGGTCAGTAAATAACATTGTCACTTTACTAATATTGAGTGCAATTCCAGTTATCTTGGGAGAGACTAGGAAATCTGCAGAGAGAGGGAAATGCGTAAGAGAGGCCATGTTAAAAATAAAATTTAAATCTTAGCAGACAGAAGGGAGATGGAGATTGTGAATCTCTAGGGACCTAAATGTGAAACTGGTCTTATTTATTTATTTTTGTCCTTATACACTATTGAGAAAATTATCTGCTAATGGACTACGAGGAATGCAAGCTAGTACATGCCTTTTCCCCCACCTTCCTCAAGATTTTTATTAAGGAAATGAAAATATACTGCTTTTGTTTTATTTACCTATGTATCTACTTATCTTTAGAGATGGGGGTCTCACTGTGCTGCCCACACTAGACTGTAACTCCTAGGCTCAAGCCATTCTCCTGCCTCAGCTTCCTAAGTAGTTGAGACTACAGGTGTGTGCCACCATGTCCTGTTTACTTTTTAAAACTTTCCAAGCTAAAACACTGAAGGTGTACTTTCTTCTCTGAAGATAATACAGGTGAAAAAATGTTCCCCCCACCCCAAGGCAAGAGAAAATACTAGAGTGGAAATAAATATAAAGGTACCATTGAAAAATGATTTTTTAAAAAAACATGGATTCTGACTTACCTTTTCTAAGAAGTCATCCAGCAGTTTTCTAGAGAAAAAAGTCAGATTCATCCTTTTCTGGGAATTGTTTCTACTAGATATTTCAGCATAGTCAGGTGGATCCAGCTGAAATATATTTGTGGCAGGACATTTGCATCTTTTGTATTTTGCCCAAGATTAAACAACACGTGAGGTTTGTTGAAAGCATTTTCTTTTTTGTTAACAACCATTTGGCACTTTTTTGTGACCTAATCTAAAACACAATTTTAAGTTTTTACCTTGCCAATCACAAAATAGACCAACATACTCCCTGTCATTTGCATGATGTGGGAAATAAACAACATTCAGCTGGGAAGACACAATCCAGAAAGATCAGCCAATACATTGCCAGTAGGTCCAGAAATACAATATACATAGTAATTAGCAGTGGCTGTATGAACCCTACAACGTTTGGCAGTTCCTCAGTGTTTTTGTAAATGGCTTTTTCCCTGGGAGTCTGTACTCTCCTAATGTAGGGTTATTGCCCTTCTAGACACATTAAGTGGATTATTTTCCTACTCAAGTAAGAGGAGGTTATAAAAAATAATGTGCCATTTTTCCCTACAATGAATGCTATTTTCTTTGTTAATTTCCAAGTTGAAATAAGAATAGCTTTTCTTCTTAATAGGAGTTAAAATGTCTTATTGAACAAACTGGGGAGACCCAAGTCATCAGATTTAAGAACTACTTCAAGATTTTTCTAATATGTAAAGAATACTGGCATCAGTATCATGTACTTTTGGGTGCTTGAATCTTAGATCGTTCTATGCTGATGCAGATAGAAATCCTTTATGGTATTTAACATATATAACATACCATTTTAGAGTTACAGGTATAAGGGGTTAATGCTTCTCCATCTCCTGTCACATTTGTCTCCTTTACATTGACCTTTGGCACACTACTCCAATATTTCTGTCTGCTTCAGGGCTCAAGAATTAATGGTAAAGAAGAAAGTACACATATTTTGCAAAGACTAAAACTTTAAGTTTGCTGTCTTATTACTCTTTATAGGAAAGAGAAAGATCTTGGGCTGTGGTGTGTGTGTTTGGAGGAAGTCGTTAAATAAGCAATATGAGAATGGAAGTGAGCTTGGATGTATAAACCTCTTAAATAACATTTGAAAAATTAATTTTAGGGTCTTGAATCCTCTGTCCTACTTAATAGTTTTCCAGGGAAATTATTTAGCTAATTAATTCTCTTATATTTTTAAAAATAAAATGAAGAATATACTGTTTATCTTACATATGGAAATTTGACTCTACATTTTAAATACAATTTCATAAATAGTAGCCAGTATATATGTTAAGTAGTCACCCAGGAGGTGTTATTTGCTTATGCTAATTACTTTTCAAAGTAAAAAAAATGCTGTGAGTACTTTGGAAATTTATTTTTGCCAATTGAAATATTTAAAATCACTTATTACAATTCTTTTATCCACAATAAATGAGAATTTATTAATAATTGCTTGATGGGAATGAAATTAACCTGTGTCAGTCTTAGAAATAAAAATCTTCAATGTAACCAGCTTGTCTGTCTTCTTTTCTCCTCTTTAGACGTAGACTTTCTTTTCTTTAGTACCCTTAACTCCAGAGAGGCTTACAATTAGCCATAAATTACCTGCCATCTTGTACCATCTGGATAACTGTTCATCTATTCCTATTATCTTCTCAGTGGTTAATACCTCACCTAGCTTTGGCAGAAATGCCTGATACCTACTTGCCTCTCTCTAGATGCAGCCAGTAAGCAGCAACATCAAAATGTGGCATCACTTTTCCTAACTTCTACCTATGCATTCAGTTAAATAATAGCAGGTTCTTAGTATTCTGAATTATCCTGTATTTTGCTTCTATTTCCTTAGATTTGTACTTCTTGCCAGAATTATTAAAATAAATCTGTTATGGTGTTGTTTTTGTTCAATTTTCCCATTATTTAATGTTGAATTTAGAAGCTTCCTTCGTCTATAATACTCTGTAAGCTTTTAAACAGATGGAATACATATCTGTTTGATTTTTGAGACACAGCAAATATTCCTCATGTTCCTTCAAAGATACACCTAGGAGAAAATGTAAAGAAGGTTAGTGTAGAATGGGAGTATTGAGGCTTGCTGAATGAATTGCATTGTTGTGAAAAATTGAGATTTTTGCATTGTATTTTGATGATAATCTGTGCCTTTCTTGAATAACTGCAAAATGACTTGTTCTCCCAGGGAAGTATGACTTTAGATGTATTACTTCCAGCAAGAAAATGTTCAGCTTGTTAAATGGCTTGAGTAAACTATAACCAGATCACTAACATCTTAGTCTATGGTTATGACAAGATTAGTTAGCAAACCAAGTTCCTGTGGGGAAAAAAGTTAATACAAACATTCGAACAAATGTAATTCCTCATTACAGTTATAAATATCCAGAGTCCAAGGTTACAGATTCACAGTTAAAGTAAATATTTCAATTTGTGCAATAGCTCATTGCCAGCTCTGGTAAACCGAATGAAGCCTATATTCAGCTTTATAAGAACATGAACTCTACAGATTGGTCTCAAATTTCACTTTATGTTAAATAGTCTTTAGACCTTCTCTTTCTCTCCAAACAAAGGGTTATGATTAATCCAGGATTTACGTTTTCAGTAGTGCTTGTGTCAACAATGTCTTTGCTTAGAAGTTTACCCCTAAATGCTCTGAACTTAATGGCCAATGGTTTAATTATAATTTTAATCAAGGTCAAGTAAAAGAACTTTGGGCTTATGATTTACTTTTATAATATATACTATCATATTCAGTATTTACAAGAATCCCATGAAATCTGTACTCTCCTGTTTTGCTGAGAAGGAGACTGAGGATCAAATAAATAGTAAGAAACTTGCAGGAGTCACCCAACTCTTAAGCTGCAAATTTGGCATTTGAGCCCAGAGTCTGATTCCAGACTCGAGTCCCTAATCTCTGTGCTACAGAACTTTTTCCTGTCATCTGCTAAACGATATCCATTCTTTAATCTATGGCAATACTTATAAATTCTCTCAAGAAAGCCACTGGAATTATGGTTTTTGTTTTTTGTTTTTAAAAAAGTCTATTCCCTGATTATGGGAATTGATCTTTCCTTTGAGGGCAAGTGCCAGGATAGAACTGAATCAATATTAAAGTCATATTTTGTTTTGATTTCTGTAGTATCTCCTGCCGCATTAGATCTTAAGAAATACCAAGTTGATAAGTAAATGATACACTTGGCCCAGATGACTGACCTTCATTTTCTATTGTCAATTATTTTTCCTCTTAACCCTCAACATCTCTTTTCTCTCCCTGACTTGTCTCTCCTAATCTCCTTCATTTTTGTCTTCTTGAGACATTCACTGATCTTTTTCTTTTCTTCTTTTTCCTCATTCTCTGTCACTGATCTTTAAAGAGCCTCAAATCTCATTCTTTTCATACATATCTAGTACTGCCATTCCTTGCGCCACTGGGTTTTAGTGAACTTCTGGGGTGTCCACATCATGTTAATGTGGATGGAGCTAGTTGTCCTAGTGGATGCCGGATAGACAAATGTGTATTGAGAGTTGTAGGAGGGGTCTGAGAATGGGACTTTGTTGGCATTAAATGTTCAAGTCTATGCCTGGAAGCTGAGTTTACCCTCAATTTGCATCTGAAGCCTCAGGTGAGGAACTGTGTTGAGACTGGGCAGCACATGCAGGGTGGTTAGTCCAGTGGGCCATTACAGCCTAGCATGTTGCCCAGGCAGCTTCCTTGAAAGGAACTCTTATAGAATTAATGTGCCTGTGTGTTACACACATGTAAACTGATCTGTGTTTTCAAAAGTTACTTGATGAGTGCTGGTTGAAAAGACTTGAGGACAATTTTCTCAGACAGCTTTAAAATGCGGCACGTACTGTCATTGGTAGAGCCTTTGCTTAGTATGTAACTGATACTTGAAATATGACTTTCTCTGTTAGTGGCTTTAACAGGTCCCAGTAATGGTTGTGCGACACTCTTCGTTTTATTATGGACCAACAATTCATCAAAGAGAAGAGAAATGTAGGGGGTCTTACTTGAAAAATGTACGTGTGTTTATTTACACATAAATATGTACATTTGGGTCAGGCGCGGTGGCTCACATTTGTAATCCCAACACTTTGGTAGCCCAAGGTGGGCAGATCATTTGAGGTCAGGAGTTTGAGGCCAGCCTGGTCAACATAGTGAAACGCTGTCTCGACTAAAAATACAAAAAAATTAGCCAGGCATGGCGGCACACACTTGTAATCCCAGCTATTTGGGAGGCTGCAGTAGGAGGATAGCTTGAACCGTAGAGGCGGGGGTTGCAGTGAGCTGAGATCATGCCACTGCACTCCAGCTTGGGCAACAATAAATAAAAATAAAATTAAAAAATAAAATATAATATGTACATTTGTATATCCTATTTCCATTGAATATTATCTAAACTTGCCTATATTTCTTAACTCAGAAGTTACATGCATCCTCCTTAACAAGTGGCTGATCTAGATAAATCTCAGGGGATTCAAAAAGATTCAATTACTTGCTTATCTTTTTGGGTAAATTGCTGAATAAGAAACTGTAATAGCAACCCTCTGGACCTACTAAGTATCTGTAATTGGTAGGCTTCTGTAACATTTTTTCCTTCACAGACTTAGCAACTGAGGCATAAGGTGCATTAAATAAACGACTAAATAAAAGAGAAACAGAAATATCATATCCTGGCTCCAGATCCGTAAATGTCAGTAGTATGTTATGGTGTTTTTACCAGTAACAGTTAACATTGCCTTGGTTATAAGCAAACAAAAGTAGATTCTATTTAGCTTAAGCCAAAAAAAAAAAACAAAACAATTATTGGCAGGCTTTGAGTAGTTCACTATATAGACTAAAGAATATAGGAGAATAAGACTTGAGAATTGACAGAAAGCAGGGTAGATTGGGGTTTATGCATAGCAAGTGCTACTGAACAGTCTTACAAGGGCACCACCATTTAAATAAATAATTTTCAGTTCTTTTCAGTCTTCTGTTTATTTTAGTCAAGATTCAGAATTTAGGGAGAAATATCTAATTGGCCTAAATTGGGAAATGTGCCCAATGTTGTCTACAACACATCTGAACTAAACAGTTGCCAACATTAGGGAAGAAGGTTTTGGAATACTATTACCAAAAATTCATGGAATGGTTGGGCTGCTGGAAACAACAAAAGTCAGGTGTATACCCCACCCCCTACCGCCCCCACATCCTTCTCTAGAATTTGGCTTCTGCACAAAATCTGACAACAACTTTCAAATGAAAGTGCATATTAAGATTGATCTTCATGTGAAAATGATTAACTTGATCCGCAAAACATACAGTAAAAGCAAACGATAAAGAAAGGAAGCTAATAAAGGAAATTGATTTATTTGAAGTGCCGTGTGTCTCTTTCGCTTTCCTGCGTATAGCAGGACAGAATTAGTGGCTGCATTGGCTCCAGTGGTCTGCCAGGCTAGCAGTAATAGGTTTCAGCCACGCCTTGTTTGATTGTATTTTGTCTGAAGAGAGGTATAAAACAGCTTTGAGTTTGCATGTAAGATCGCCTGGTTCTTAGGATCAGGAACTTCTTAGAGAAAAGCATTCTTAATGGAATAAAAGGAATTTAATTTATTGTTTTTAGTATTGTGCCCTGATAAACACTTTTATGTCCTTTATATTTGCCTTATGCATATAATCATTTAATAAACAAGCATATATCAACATTTATTCTTTTACCAAGCATGTTTTGAGTGGTGGAGCATATATAATATCAGCTTTTTAAAAGATGTTTAGCATAGTACCTGACACATACATATTATGTGCAGACATGTGGCTTTATTATAATAATGATTACTATAAATATCTAATAATAATTGAGCAGTTATGTGCCAGGCTATACTCTATGAATTTTACATTTGTTATCTTAAGCCTCACCACTTAACATATAAGAAGTGGTTGATTGTTCTTGCCGTGATTCTAATGGGAAAATTGGGGCTTAGAAAGGAGAGGTTGGTCATCTTTAGCTGCAGGCAACAGAGATGTGTCTAGCTGAGGGTTTCTCAAGCGCAGCACGGTTGACGTCGTTGGGGGCTGCTATCTGCATTGCAGGATGCTTAGCATAATCCCTGGCCTCTTCCCACTAGATGCCTGTAGCACCCTCCTGGTTGTGATAGCCCAAAATGTCTCCCAACTTTTCTAGATGTTTGGTAGTATGCAGGATTTTTCTTGGTCCCTTTGCCAGTTGGGGACCTGTGACTAACGATGTGGGAGGCTTTTCTTGGAGGACTCTATCTGCCACAGGGGGTGCCCTGCCCAGTCAGCCCACCTGGGCCAAGTCTGGCTTGCACACTGGTTCCCAAGTTCTTGTCCCATTCCCAAGAAGAATGAGGATGCACTGAACATTGAAGAGTGAGGAGGTCAGAGAAGAATTTCATTGAGCAATGAAACAGCTTTCAGTGGAGAGGGGACATGTGGGTGGTCTCCCTACCCGAAGGTGGAAAAGTCCCCCATGTGTCTGGGTCTGGGACCTTTTATGGACTCAGAATGGGGAGTGCATGCTGATTGGTATGTGAGTATGCAAAAAAGGTTAAAATAAAGACACCACTCAAAGGTGGGCAAGACAATTTAGAAAACCAATTAGGAAAGGGAAGCTATATGTAAAATAGGTGAGGGGTATTTTCAGTCAGAGGAAAGCGCACCAAATGGGAAGGCAAAGTCTCAATCCGGTCCGAGGATTTAACTTGTAGTTTGGCTTTCAGGCTTTAAACTGTCTTTGGCTTGGAGGTGGGGTTTCACCCAGTATCCACCCCTATCCCATCTTCCTAGACATTTGGCTCTCTCCTGTGGCTATCAGTGGGATGGGAGTGGAGGAGAAAATCACCAGTTTAAGAACCAGTTGTCTAGCTCATTTGAGAAGAAAAACAAAAATGTATTATAGGATTTCTGCTGCTGCTGCAACCTGGACATCCTTCTTTTAATGATCATTCGGAAACTGAAATCCTGTAGTGCTTCCTACTGCCTTCTTTGCCCTGGATGAATGGGAACTTGGAAAAGTGACGTCTTTCCTTCTGTGGTGGTGAGTTGGGACCCATAATACTGGAAACATCTCCAATACTGAGCTTGTATTATGGGCTGTGTAAAACATGGTCCCTGACTTTAAAAACTCTTACATTCAACAAATCCAAAGGCTAGTCCTTAAGTGTTCCTATAAACCAAGCCCTGTTGCAGGGCTGGGAATTCAAAAGACAGGTGTCGTCCTAGTTCTTTGGAAGTCTATAGTCTCATTAGAATCAAATATAAGAGCAGTGTAATACAAGTTCCATGGTGGAGAGGATAAAAGAGCTATCTGTAAAAGTCCCGTGAATGAGCATGTCACTAGGTTTATGGAAGCCTACCTAGAGGAGGTAACTCCAAACCTTATTTTGAAGAATGAAGGATTTTTCTCTAGGTCAGAAAGAGGGTCTTAGCTACTGTCACACACCAAGACAACTACTAGTACATGCTCAGTGACCTGAAATAATAGATTCTCTCTCTCTTTTTGGGTTCATTTAAACTGCGCATTTTTGTTTGTTTTCTAGGTAATGAATAGCCTCGAATGTTTGTTTAAAATCTGACATTTTGAACCTTCTCCATTGTTTTTGTTACTGGTGGAGTGTGTCCAGGTTCTTGGCATTTTGAACAAAGAGTTAGACAAAACACACAAAGCAAGGAAAGAATGATGCAACAAAAGCAGAGATTTTTTGAAAATGAAAGTATACTCCTTGGTTGTGGAAAGCAACCAATCAGAGGCTAAAGTGAATTTACAAAGTTGCACTTCTGTGCAAAGGCAGACTTGGCCCACAATCAGTCTGATCAGTTGTGGACAGCAGCCAAGCAGAGGTACTTTCAATTTCCTATCTGCCATGCAGAAAAGCTGGGGGTTTGCAAAGTTCTGTCCTTTTAGAGACTCCTAATACACGATCCCTTCACTCTATGAAGGACTGCTGAAAACACTGACAAGAGGCAGATTAATAGAAGAAAAGGCATAGAAATTTATTTGATCATAATTTTACGTGACATGGGAGGCTTCAGAATGATGACCTAAAGATACAGGGGAAATTGTCCAGTTTTGTACCTGGGCTCAACAAAGTACAGAGAACCATATAGAAATATGACTGGACAAAAAATATGATCTAATCCTGGTAGACTAAGTGAGGAAACCCAGCACGGCCTGTCTAGATTCATCTTGGCCTCTCAGCAGCATTCCTTGCTTCTGGGTGTGGGGCAGGACCCTCTCTGGAATGGGGGTCCAGTGACCTGTAATCAGACAAGGTAGGTCAGATAGTTTCTTTATGGCCAGTTACTATGTGGAAAGGTAGTGGGGATTAGAATAATATGTTTAGGTTTTATGGCTGGCCTAGGGGGAGAAAATAAAAGGCTAGAGAGAGGAGGGCTGGAGAAGGTCAGAGCGTCTTCTGCTGCTGAGGCCTTCATTTTGGGTGTTGTCTTTCTGAGCCCTAACAGCAGCGATGTGCACATCCATTCCTATTTGGTGTCCCTGGATAGCTCTCAGAAAAGGAGGTTAAGCACTGCATAGTTCAAGGTCTGTTAAAAGGAAATCCAAGCACCACCAGCTCCTAAGATAATTTTAACAACTAGCACTCTTGAAGCTGCATGAAGACAAACCTACTAATTGCTTTTTGCTTTGCCCAGCTCTGTTGTTAAAATTCTGCTTTCTCACACAAGTTATTTCAATGTTTCTTTTTCTGTCTTTGTCTATCCCGGGCTTTTACTTTTAAATTAAGTAAGTACCACTTGAACGCTTGGACTATTGGCTTCCATTATCTTCTTTGTAGACTAGAGTGTATTCTTCATATGCTAAAGCAGAGAACCAGTCAAAACCTTTGTATTGCATTATTGGTATCTCTGTCAAATAAGAATTTTGTTCTGGGCATGAGCATGACTGCACAAAGGTGGTCCTTGAAAGTAGGTAATTGTTCCAAGTGCTGGAATGAGAGTAGCTAAAGTCTGCCAAGACAGTGGGCTATTGAGGCATTCTTTTTATTTCAGTAAATGTGGATTGAGCATCTGTTATGTGCTAGGTACTCTTCTTGAAGCAATGACAACACAGTGACTGATATTCCCAATCCTCAAGAAACTAAAATTCAATTGTTTCATTTTTGGACTATTGTTAGTCCAAAATAGTCCCAGTGTGTGCTAATGCTACGTTATTACAGATCGTATTGTACTTTTAAACCAGGCTTTCTGCTCTGAAACTTAGATAATTTGCATACAGGTGTCTGTCAGAAATCTGGTGCATGTTGTTGCAGTAATAGGTATTAAATGATTAGAATGAATCGTGAAAATGAAGGCTGTTTTTTCCTATCTCAGCCAATATAGAAACAAGCAGTTTTTAGAATTAGTGTACTCTTCAAAGGACACCTGCCAGGTCTGAGGAGTTTTACCAAAGATGAGAACTATACCTACAGTTGATAACAATAAATTTCATGGTCCAAAAAGTTGGGAAAAATAAGTGGCGGCCACAGTGGAATCCAACCAGACTCTTGATGTTGGAATTTACTTCATGGTTGGCTTCTCCCACCCACATGCTCTTTGGAAAACTTGCTCCCTGTTTTGCAACTGGCTGCAGGTTATTCTTAGATTTAGAGAGGAAAACAAAAACTGTGAGTGACAAGCCCAGATGTAGTTTACCTCGCTTATGAATACAATCTGATGTGAGTGTCTATGAGATTTTCTTTTTTTCTCTTTAAATCCTTCTTTGAGTAGAATGCAAGATGATAAAGATGAGGAGGTAGGAGGAGCTGGCAAGGATGGGGGAAACAATAGCCCCTTAATAAGACTCTTAGTAATCAAGCAGGCATTTGTGTCTGGAGTTAGGGCTGTGGAAGTGACAGAGTGACCATTTTGAAGGTTGCCGTCATTACAGACTGGCATGTTTCTAATTACGCATGAAATGAAAGACTTCAGAGAAGAAATGACCCAGAGCACTCAACTGTTGAAGTATCTGATTAAGGCAAGTAGGCCTTGTAAGGACCAATCTGCAAGATTATGCTTGTCCAAAATTTTTTCAAGACTCATTTGAAATTTTCTCTATTTCCTTTTGTCTTTTCCGTCCAACTACTTTTGTACCAGAATTTGGAATGTTCAAATTTGATTTATAGTCAGAGGTCCAGGAGGAAACAGATTGTATAATCAGATTTAGTGGAAGGTATTTTAGTAATGGGATTACTTATAAGGTATAGATAGGGTGAAGGAAACTACATGGGGTAGGGCAGCACCAGGGACTAGCAGTGGAGGGAAGCTGGCATCACCTCTAAACCTAGAAGGGATCATGTGTTATCAGAGCCACATAAGAGCTGACCTTATCCAAGGGATCACAACAGGAGTTGTGGGGGTGGAGGGTTATAGAACCATGACAGTGAGTCAATACCCATCTTCTCTCCACTCCTGGCCTCCATTCTCTTGCAGATGATTCTCATGGGCTGAACCTAACCATAGTCAGAGGATAAATGAGTCTGACAGTTACATAAGAAATAACTTCCCAGGATGCAGAGTAGGAAGAACAGAGAATGGATGTGGTGGAAAATGGGGAATAACCAGCACTGAAACCACCTTGGAGATCACATGTATATTGAAGTGAAACTTGCATTTCATCTCAAAGTATAGAACGAAGGAATTCACTAAAAGTCTTCTGAGCAATCACTACAGGCAAAGCAAAAATAACCTTTACAAATGCATAGAAAATGTCTTTAGTCATGGATAGATCCTTTAAATCAGGTGCTATCAGGGGCTGCAGAATTGGGTGCCTCCAGGGGCCGGCCTGCCATATCAATGATTACATTGATCTGGGTGGTAGGCAATAGGGAAGGTTCAGTCTGTTTTGAACTGTTTAACCCTTGTTCTCTGTAAAGGCACCACTTTCTATGCAGCACCAGGGAATTTAATCCTAACATTTTCAGATTGTCTAATTTTTTTTTAACCAAAGAATTTGGATTAAGAAAAATAAAATGATCTCACTTTTAAATATTGGCAGCTAATTCATTTTTGTTTTTTAGAGACTTTGAATTTAGACTAACAAAATCCTCTCACTGAGATTTCGTAGTCCCTAAGTTCCTCAGCCTTTTCAACTTCTCTAATGATCCAAACAAAAATGGTGTAATCCTGCTTACCATGGGGAGACCAACTCTACCCCAGCACTTTCAGACACGTGTGACTTTCTGTTGTGCTCTTCTGCCATCTCTTGCTCTGGATTCCTGCTTCTGTGTGTGTGCTGTCACCTCTGCTTAGCTCCTCCCCTTAGTGACCAGCAGATGTCTCTTCCATATCCCTACAAGCCCCAGTGCTCTGTTAACCCAAGGTTGGTGTTTCTAACACCAACATTGTTAGAACATTCTTTTCCTGGAGGTATAGAGATAAGAGAGTAATAATAGGACAAAGCAGGAATCCATTTCCAGTGGGAAGTCTGATGCCACAAACTTGGCCACCCTCTTATATGGAACTTCTCTTGAAGCTCTTTCCTCTGCAGGCCCCAGGCTGCTGCCAGGATCCTCCATCCCCTGCTTCATATTACAGGGCTTCTTTCATCTCCTCTGTTCTCCATGTCTCCATGATGTGCTCTCCACTTCCATTCCTTACTCTGCTATAGTATCTAGAGACAACTCCTGAATTCCTGTTCTACATATTCCAACTCATGTCACACTCTGTTGCAACCTCTTCTGCTCTAGGCTTGGCTCTTAAATAACTCAAAGACCAACTAAACCTATTCTACCTAAAAGAGCACTTATTTCACTACCCAGAGTACTGCCATCCCCGTAGAGCAACCGGCTTATTCATTGCTGACTTACATAATGCACCTCTTGTGTCCTCTTCCTGTGATAGAACTGACTGTGTCAGACTAGTTCCTGGAGGCCGGGAGTAAGAGGATAGTCTGAATTCAGAAGCAGGGTTTACTTAAAAGGAATCTCATCCTCTATAAAGTTTGGTAATAGGTGGCACTATGGACAGCTTGCCAAACTCAGCCACAGAAAACGTTTTCTTTTTGAAGGCATAATTTTTAAAAAAATTATGTATCATAGCTAATGAGATAGGGACTAGTTTCAAGGCTAAAAGGTGATTTTAATCACCCACACAGCTGTTGAAAATGGTGTCCTACTTTGTATTTTTGTTTATTATAGTCTAGAGGGAAGTAAATTACCACCTGATTGTCAGCCAATAATCATTTTCCTAGAAAAGGTAATTTATCCTCTGAAAGAGAATATTCACCTGCTCACCTTTTTGATTGCTTCATTGTGTATGTGATTGTTAAACTGCCTACTGACCACAAAATAGGTGTTTCTATACTCCAGATCCAAGACAAAAGCAGTCCAAAATAGAGTGTGAGTCAGAAGACCTGTGATCAGATTGCAGTCCGCTTCCCAAGTCCTCCCATGGCAGTCATTATGGGAGACAGCAAATGTCACAGGCGTTGATATTCTCAGCATCTATTCGTTTGTGCTCATCTTTTGGGAGAATGAGTCTTCACACAGTGTAAGACAATACTACTTCTTCTATCCTGAGGGTTAAGAAAGGGAGAAAATAGGATATTTCTTTTAGAACTATGAAGGACAAAATCCCAGTGCAAAAAGAAAATGAGAGAACTTCTGCACAAAAACCCTTGAAGTTAATAAAGCAGATATGATGACAAGAGGAAACATTTATAGATTATAAATACCTTCAGATGTACTTTAAGCCACTTATTTAGTTCTTGGGCTGCAAATTATTGTTGCAGTGACCAAAAAACTGATAGAAAGCACATTTTATTCTAAAAGAGATTGATTATCTGACCCAAAATAGGTTATGTTAGCATCTTTCAAAAAACTCTAATAATCACAGTACTTACTTTTCAATATATAATAAAATTTCATTCTTATGTATAGACTTTCTACCTTTTATTCCTTATTTTTAAGATTACATGTGTATATGCATACATAAATATTTTTATTATTTTTAAAACATTTTCTTGTAACACATCCACAGTTTATCGGTTTTTCCCAAAACATAGATTTTGTTTCCACCTATGTGGTATATATATTATTTTCTCATGTTCTATGAAATCAAATAGATTCATTCCAGGTGCGTTATTCTTTCCACAAAATTCGGATTATTGGGTAATATGGTAACATTAATATTTTCTAACATATTAAGTGTGTAATTTACTAAGTATCGCCCTAGATTTCAGACAAAAATTACAATTCTACAAAACTGATGAATACAGATTATAAAGTGTTCATCCTGCTTTGACAGAACAGGCTTATAACTCATTGTGGAGGGTGGGTGTGGCATTAATACCTATGTAAATGACCCTGTGTATTTCTTTGTAAAATTTCCAATCAATGTTAATAAACTGTCACACTTGATGGACAGGATCAGATTTGCCCTTTTTGGGTTACACACATGATTATTACTTTCTCATCTAGTTAGTTTCTGCCTGGCTGAAATTTTTCTTAGAGCATGGACACTGGCATTGTCCTTTATGAGTCTTTTATTTCCTCTCCCTTTCTAGCAATATACCTCAAAGATTTTCAGGAGAGAAATTGCAGAAACTCTTGCTTAAAATAAAAGTAGGTATTATTTTCAGGTTTCCAATAACCACACCTTCCCATTCGTCATTGCTAAAGGGGGAAGAGAGTTAATGTATTGCCAGATCTATAGTAGAGACTTTGAAAAATAGTGATGCAGAATTTTTTGCTCCTTAGTTCAGCTAGGTCCGAGTTCTTGTCTCACAACCAGGAAGAATTAGGCTCGCAGACACTGGAGAGTTAGTGGAGTAGAATTTATTAAGTGAAAAGAAAGCTCTCAGCAAAGAGGGGATGTGGCGGGGTGGTTCCTCTACCTGAAAGTGGGAAAATTCCCTAATATGGCTGACCCTGTGGCTTTTGTGGGCTCAGAATAGGGAGTGCATGCTGATTGGTTTGTGAGTATGCAAAAAAGGTTAAAGCAAAGACACTACTCCAAGGTGGGCACAACAATGTAAACAACTAATTAGAAAAGGTAGGTTTTGTAAAGTAGGTGAAGGGTGAGGATCAATGAGAGGAAAGTGTGCCAAACAGGAAGACAAGTTCTCAATCTGGTCCAAGGATTTACCCTGTAGCATGGCTTTCAGACTTTAAACTGTTTTCAGCTTGGAGGTGGGGTTGCACTGGGGACCTGCCTTTATATGCCTAGGCATTTGGCCGCCTCCTGTCGCTATCAATAGGCGGTTGTGGCACCTTAAAAATGGGCCACTGAGGTCTCTTGTTGTAGGAGCATAATCGGCTGAAGAACTCAGCTACTGCTATCCTTGATTCACTGCTGTCTCATGGCAAGTCCAAACTTACTATAGTCAGTGAATGAGCTGTTAGCACAGACTCATTCCTCTAACATGTGAGACTTTTTCATTGGAACATGGGCTCAAGGACTCTTAATTGGCCTGCCAGACCTTTCTTGGAAGTACCCTGGAGCCTGAGACTCCTTCTTCCCAAACCTCCTATCTCTTCCTCTGCTTCACAGGCATTAGACCTGCATCATGGTCTGGAAGTTCTTCCCTTCCTACCCTGCTTTCCTCCCGCAATAATCTCCTGGGTGTCTAATGCTGACTTTGTGTCTTTTGTTCAAAGAACCTGAGCTAATGCAAAGGGCAAGCTGAGCTCTGCTTCTAAATTAATTTAAAAGTTACCTTTCTTTTCTGCAGTTGCAGTTATTCTTTGAAAACTTTTGAGTAGAGAAAACACTACCTTCACAGTGAAGAATTTGCTTACCTGTGTAATACATTTTCTACATATTTTACATCAAGGGCTACAGCCCAGGTAGAGAAAATGCGTGATTGCCTGGTGCATTCTATATGTGATTTTGTGGACAATGAAAAGCAAAGAAGTAACAATAATAATAAAGCCCCTTCCCACTTTCCCCAAATTAAACTCAGACATGAGGAGGATAAAGTTTTCTTTTTATAGTGATTCTTTAAATGTTCTGGGGACAAAGCAAAATATTCTTTGTATGTATCCTTGAATTTAAACTTTCTATTTTTTCGTTTTGAAATAAGTTATTGAGATGTAATTCACATAATAGAAAATTAATCATTTTAAGTGAACAATTCTGTTAGATTTAGTACACTGATAATGGTGTGCAGCTACCACCTTTATATGGTTCCAAAACATTCCCAAAGTAAAACCTCTTACCTATTGAGCAGTTTCTCCTCATTCTCCTGTCCACCCCAGCCCATGGTAAGCATTAATCTGTGTTCTATCTCTATGGGTTTATCTATTTTAGGTATTTCATATGAATGGAATCATACAATATATTAACTTTTTGTGTCTGGTTTCTTTCACTTAGCCACTATGATTTAATCTTTTGTTTATTTCCCAATCGAAAATGGCCTTGGGAATAATGATTGTTTCACCCTGCACAGAAGTGGTTTTGTTTTTCATCACTATCTCATTCGGAAGCACAAGAAAGATTTTTCTTCTTGTCACTCCCTCATAAACTTACCAGAAAACAAGGGGATTTAGTCCTTCCCCTAACGTTATATAGCTGCTTTCTCTAGATCCCTGTATGTGAGTGACAGAGAACATAATGCATCAACTATATAAAACTGCAGTAGCTATCAGAAAAAATCCATTCTTTATTTTTTGAGGGAGTAAATGGATGTTTTAAATTCTAGGAGACTTACCCAAATATCAACAAGAGGGCCAGAGAGTAGGTACCGGAGGTAGACTGAACTGGCGAGTGACAATACCTGTCACACGGGGGGTAGTTCTGGGTATCAAGTGGGGTATTGGCCCCAGTTAGTGTGGTGCCTGGTGGATAGAAGGCTCGGTGTGTTAGCTGTTGGTGTGGTGATCTGTGATGTGGTGGTTGTTTCTAGCTGTTGTTGTGGAGTTGATGTTATTTACCACCACCGGACACGTACCTCTGATGTCTATGTCTTTTTAAGGATGAAATGTAAGCACTAATCACCTTCCAAGAAAAACTTAATAACCCTGTCCAAGCTGGAAAAAATGACAATTGATAATTCCAAAATTCTATTGTAAATGAATGTCAAATCAGAATTCTGGTATCCATTTCTTTGGTGATGCTAAGTAAATGAAACCTTGCCCCTTGTCCTGCATTAGAAATTACAATTCGAAATTGGAATTTGATCTTGGGAATTACTTTCTTATCTAGTATTTGACTGATCAAAGGTAACTCTTTCCCTTTTAGCCCCCTTTCTTTCTGCTTTTTAAAAACCTTTCTTTATGCACTAAGCGCAAATTAGCCTTTGGAAGACTCTCTACCTGGTTCATAAACTCGTTACCTTCTTCCTCAGAGGCGTGACTCATTCACTTTTGTCTCTCGACTTCTTAGATTATTCTCATTGCTTACATCTCACTTCTCCTTTACTATGGAAAGGAATATAGCAAATGATTAAGAGTGAAGGCTCTGGATTCCACTTTTTAATTCACACCACCTAAAAACTGGGTACCTTTGAACAAGGATTTTAAACTTTCTAATCCTCAGTGTCTGCATCTATAAAATGGGGAGATAATCATGGCTTAATGAGACAGTCCATATAAAATGTTTGGGACAGTTCTTAGAACATAGAAAGTGTCCAGGCAGTGGTATCTAAAAATAGTGACCATGATGATATGGCTTATCTATGTTCCTAATCCCTTTGCCTTGCTGAAATTATCAGCTTCACAAAGCACTACCAGCTGTCAAATCCGCATCTAGACCTGACCTTTCTACTCAATTTCATTTCTGCCGTTTCAACTGCTTCTGAATAGTCCCACTGCAGTCCTCTGCTATCACCTTAAATGTGACTTCTCTAAAAGCCACATTCTTTTTGACCTTTGCTCATGTTGTTTTATTGTATCGTCTAGCTTCAGATTCATGCAGTGATCTTTCAATACTTCTGAATAGCTCTTTTCCCCACATTTCTGAAGTTACCAAGTCCTATATAGTCTTCCCTCACAACTTCTTTGTCATGTGGTTACTTCTATTTATATGGCCATGGCTGCAGATGAACTCTCTACCACCACCCTTCTGGAATCGGTGCAGTTTTTTAAGTGATGATGATGGTGGTGACAGTGGTAGTGATGATGACAGCAGCACAGTTTATGTTCATGGAGACCTTACTTTGTGCCAGGAACTATTCTAAGCATATATAGTATGTATCAACTCACTTAATTCTCACAACAGCCCTTTAATATAGGTACTAGTATTTCCTCCATTGGAGATGAAAAAACTGAGGCTAAGAGATTATAAGTAACCTTCAAAAGACCATGGTGCATATACTTGGTTCAGGATGTGAGCCCAGGCTGGTAACCTGTGTCCTTAACAATGACTCTCCACTGCCACCTCCTCCTTTCCCCTTCTGTGCCAAAGCATTCTTCCTGCTTTCATTGTCAGTCCTCTTGATTTTGGGCATGTTGCTCCCGGATTAACATAGTATTTGTAAGTAGTGTTTTTTGATTTAAAGGATGGAAAGTATGGAGAGGCAGGGCGTGCTGCCCAGGCTTTAAGTGGGCATTTAACTTCCCTGAAATTGCATAGAGAGTGGGTTAATCTGTTTCTCAATAGAAAGTTAAGAACTGTAACTTAGAGAATGTCCCAGAAACTCCTTGGATTAACACTCAGGCTCTCCTCAGTCTCTCTTCAATCAATTTTCTGAAGCTTTTCACCTGCTATTCCCATTCCTAAACCTCTGACCCAGTCAAACCAGTACATTCACTGTTTTACTCTGTCTTACACATCCTTCCCCCTCACCCTGACCCTCACCCCTGAGGCTTTGCTCACACTATAAGCCTATCCCGAGAGACTCTTCTTTTCCCCTCCTACCCATTTTCTTTCCAGTCCGTTCTCCAGAGTTTGCTCTGGGTCCAGCTTTCTTTAGACATCTTCCTGGATCCACCCAAGCTGGGAACAAAAGAACTCTCTTGCAATTACTATTGAATGCAGAGCAGGGTGGCAAATGCAGAGGCCCACAGGAGCCAGACAGAGAACTTACTGGAGTGAAGCAAGCCAAGTGGAGACCTGGAGAATCCGAGCCTGGCATAGGTGGCATTGTTACTTAGTACCGTGCAATCATTGCCATGTGGGGATAAGAGTCCATGGTGCTAGAGGCCTCATTTTTTCCATGAGGTAATGGAAATCCAGATATTTAAATGTAAGATCTTGAATTTTTAAAGTTGACAATTTAAATAAAAGTAAATATAGGGACAAATAAAATTTGTTGGAGAGCAGCCACCAGTTTTGACTTCTGCTATGGAGTGTGTTGTCCACATTCTTCAGTGGAGAGACTCCACAGTGTGTGATGAAGGGTCTTTTATTTGGTCAGCTTTTCCTAAGCCACTTAGAAAAAATTCGTCCCCAATTATTTCCTTTGTAGAAGTGTGTGTGTGTGTGTATACATATATATAAATTACATGTAAATTTATGTGTAATTATATACATAAGTTATATATAAAATCATACATAATACATATGTAACATTGTAAATAATTTTACAAAAAAATATATATATATTTTCAATTAGTGCACAACGTTTGAGGATAGTACAAGAGGACTTCAAAAAGTTTGTGGAAAATAGAATTGAAAGATAAATTTTTTTTTTCAAAAAAAAATCCTCAACATAAACTCCATGAAGTTTAAGATGCTTCTGTAAGCAATACTAGCCATTTAGTGCATCCCTAAAGAATTGGGGGTCAATGCAATCTTGTTTACATTATTAACTGAAGAAAAATGAGTGCCCTTTACAGACTTTTTAAAATTAGGAAATGTAAAAAGTCAGAAGGGGACAAATCGGGACTGTAAGTTGGATACCTAATGATTTTCCATCAAAACTCTCACAAAATTGTCCTCTTGTAATGAGAAGAATGAACAGGAGCATTGTCATGATGGAGAAGGGCTTTCTCTTGAAGATTCCCTAGCTGTTTCTCTGCTAAAACTTTATCCACCTTTCCCAAAAGACTCTTGTAATAAGATGTTATCATTCTTTGGCCCTCCAAAAAGTCAACAAGCAAAATGTCTTGAGCATCCCAAAAAACTGTTGCCATGACTTTTGCTTTTGACCAATTCACCTTTGCTTTTACCGGACCCCACCCACTTCCACCTCTTGGTAGCCACTGCTATAATTATGCTTTATCTTCAGGATCATGCAGGTAAAGCCACGTTCCAATTCTTCTGAGGAATGCTTCAGGACATTCATCTCACTTGTGTAAAATTTCAATAGAAAGCTCTTGTCTGCAGCTGATCTGTGTGCAACAGTTTTGGCACCCACTGAGTGGAAAGTATGTTCAGCTTTAGTTTTTCAGTCAGAATGGTGCAAGATGAACCAGTTGCGATGTCTATGATGTTGCCTATTTCTGCTGTTAATCATCAGTCCTTGTTCCTCTTCAATTAAAGCATGAACAAGGTGAATTTTTTCCTTGGAAATTGATGTTGATGGTCTGCCACTGTAGGCTTCATATTCCACATTTATTCTTATAATGAATTATCCATTTGTAAATTGCTGGTTTATTTTGGGCATTGTCCCCTTAAGCTTTTTGTAAAGCATCAGTGACTTTACCATTCTTCCAGCCAAGCTTCACCATAAATTTGATGCATGTTCTTGCCTCAACATTAGCAGAATTTATGTTGCTCTGATTGGGACTCTTTTCAACCCGATGTCTTAATGTTCTTAGTGCCTCAAACTAGATCCTACTCAGACATGTTATAAGAAGTTAGCATGGCCAGGCGCGGTGGCTCATGCCTGTAATCCCAACACTTTGGGAGGCTGAGGCGGGTGGATCACGAGGTCAGGAGATTGAGACCATCCTGGCAAACATGGTGAAACCCTGTCTCTACTAAAAATACAAAAAATTAGCCAGGCGTGGTGGCAGGTGCCTGTACTCCCAGCCACTCGGGAGGCTGAGGCAGGAGAATGGCATGAGCCCAGGAGGTGGAGGTTGCAGTGAGCCGAGATTGCACCAGTGCACTCCAGCCTGGGTCACAGAGTGAGACTCTGTCTCAAACAAACAAACAAAAAAAAAAAACAAAGAAAAAGTTAGTATGAATTTATTTTGGTGGAAGAAAAGTTTGAAATCTATGCATAGTATTTTGGAACATACATTTTCATGAACTTTTTGAAGCCTCTGCATAATGTAATAAATATTAACTAATCTCTGTATTGAGTTGATCATAAATGATACCTTGTTTGAGCACTACCTTTAATCCCAAAGAGTAATCAGAATTTAAAAAAAAAAAAAAAGAAAAGAAAAGAAAGAAAGAAACATGTAAGGCACCAGCCAAGAGTTAATAAGCATTTGGCTCAAGACACATTTTAATACATATAATAATGCATTATCAGGTAACCCCTCAATCTCAAGATTTTTATGAATAGTCATCCATTGCTTAATGAAGGGAATATATTATGCTAAATGTGTCCTTAGGTGGTTTCATCATTGTATGAACATCGTAGTTGCTTACACAAATCTAGATGGGTATAGCCTACTGCACATGTAGGCTATATAGTATAGCCTGTCACTCCTCAGCTATAAACCTGTGCAGCACACTATTGTACTGAATATTGTACACAACTGTAACACAATGGTAAGTATTTGTGTATCTAAACATAGAAAAGGTGAAGTAAAAAATGGTAGACCTAAATAGGGCACTTACCATAAATGGAGCTTAGACTGGAAGTTGCTCTGAATGAGTCACTACATGAGTGATGAGTCCATGTGAAGGCCTAAGATATTACTGTATGCTACTGTAGACTTTATAAACACTGTAGACTTAGGCTATGCTAAATTTATTCAAAAACATTGATGAAGAAGGAGGATTGCTTAAGGCTGGGAGTTTAAGACCAGCCTGGGCTTGCAGGGCAAGACCTTGTCTCTAAAAAATAAAATAAACAAAAAGAAATTTTAAAAATATTTTTCTTTCTTCAATAATCTCAGCTTAGTGTAGCTTTTTTTTTTTTTTTTTTTTAAGATGATCTCACTCTGTCGCCCAGGCTGGAGTGCAGTGGCGTGATCTTGGCTCACTGCAACCTCTTCCTCCTGGGTTCAAGCAATTCTTGTCCTTCAGCCTCATGAATAGCTGGGACCACAGGCATGCCCCACCACACCTGGCTACTTTTTATGTTTGTAGTACACACAAGGTTTCACCATGTTGGTCAGGCTGGTCTCAAACTCCTGGCCTCAAGTGATCCTCCTAATTCAGCCTCCCAAAGTGCTGGGATTACAGACATGAGCCACTGTGCCCAGCTTATTGTAGCTTTTTTGTTTTATAAACTTAATTTTTTTTTAGCTTTCTGACACTCTTATAATAACATTTAGCTTAAAACACATTGTACAGCTATGTACAAATATTTTCCATCTTTATATCCTTTTTCTGTAGTTTTTTGTTTTTAAATATATATATATATTTTTTCTTCTTAAAGCTTTTTGTTACAGACTAAGACACAAACATACGCATTAGCCTAAGCCTGCACCAGGTCAGGATCATCAATATCACTGTCTTCCACCTCCACATCTTGTCCCACTGGAAGGTCTTTAGGGACAGTAACAAGCATGGAGCTGTCATCTCCTATGATAACAATGCCTTCTTCTGGAACACCTCCTGAAGGACCTGCCTGAGGCCGTTTTACAGTTTTATTTATCTTTTATAAATAGAAGTAGACTCTAAAATAATGATTAAAAGTACTGTGTCGTAAATACTAGATGATAGGTTTTGTTTTTTTTTTTTTCTTAGCTCCACTACAATCTTAAGGGACCACTGTCATCTATGTAATCTGTCATTATTGAAATGTTGTTATGTAGTACATGGCTATAGTTAGAGTTCTCTAGGGAAAATTGGACCAAATATTTTTCCTCTTTTTAATATTAAAAATCCAAATTTGAAATCAAGCTTTAAAAATGGATATCCATATGTTGATACCTTTATATTGTTACTCAGGTAAACAAATTATTTTCATCTGACAAATTTGAAACAAGTGAATAAAATTTGAGGTTGATAGCTTGCAATCACATTGATTTTCATTTTCTTTCTTTGGTATTCTTCAACGTGACAATGCTTAGATAAATATCACTTCATCAACAACAGTTTTGCAACAGAGAGATTGCAGCAGAGAGATATGTGGAAGGAATGTGTGAAAAGCATTCTCAGGGGAGCAGATGAAAGGCTTTGCAAACTATTAGGGGTGGTCAGCTGTCACACTTGCCTCTAAATCCCCATGAGCTTGTGTGGTGCTTGACTTCAGTTGGGGGAAAAATGTGGAGGTGGAGGGTGGTTTATATATGATGCAGGAACGATAGAAGGAGATGACAATCAGTCAGACACAAACTGTTCTGACAGGTGTATAGTAGACTCGAGAGTAAATAATGAAATGACAGTGATTAAAATGTGTTTACTTAAGTGAACAATGGCTTGAAATATGGTTACGTGGTAAAGACCTTATTATCGACCATACTTGGCACATAAATACAATACTTATGTTAAGGGGTAATTAATTAGCTCTTATAGGTGAAGTGATGGGTCACCTGTGGCCCTGCCTCACTTCTTTGCATTAGACAAGTGAAATCCTGAAACAGACATTCTCTCACAGCGTTTAAAAATCTTCCAAGCCAGAAACTCATTTTAGAAGCTGTTAGGTAGTTGTAATTTGGAGCGTATAAGCAGAAAGCCTACGTGTGAGGACAGATGACAGAGTGAGGAATTGTAGACAGAATGTGCCCTTGGGTGTTACTGAAGCAAGATGCCTTACTGCACATTTTCTATCTTCTATTTCTGACAATTAGTCTTCAAAGGCACCATTACCTAAAACTTGCTGTAAGTATCATGCAGGGTAGTAAGCCTCAAAATTCAGCATGCATCAGAATTACCTGGAGGGCTTATTAAATCACAGGCAGGTAGATTCTTGTTCCAGAGTTTCGAACATAACAAGTCTGGGATAAGGCCTGAGAATACACATTTCTAAGACACTCCCAAGTGATGCTGAGGGACCATACTTTGTGAACCACTTATATGCAAAACCAATTAGGGAATGCAAATGTATTAGTAAACTGGGTGCCTTTAGTAAGGAAGATACCATTCTAGTACAATAGCAGTTAGGGTAATTCTCAGGAACTTACAGCCAGACGACACCAGGCTGACCGAAAGTAGACAGGGTGGTACTGGAGGGACAGGCAGGCTTTGTGTTCAGAGAATGTGGGCTCTAGGATCGGATGTCTGAGTTGCATCCTGCCTTCTCCACTGTGCTAACTTTATGAGCCCTCTGTACCACAGCCTCCTTGTCTGTCAAATACAGATGACAGTAGTCCCTAGCCCTGGAGTTGTTGAGACAATTCCGTGAGATGCTGGATGGAAACTTGGAGCACAAGAGCGGGCATGTGCAGAGAGCTGTAAGATTACCGGAAGACATCAGTAACACACAAAAAGGAAAGTAAGCAGCAATATGTGAACACACATATATGTGAGAGATTTGAAAATATTTTCTGTCTTCTCAGATCTGGATGTCAGGTTTAGGGCTTGTGTGGTGATTTTGTTTTGTTTGGAGACTGGGTCTCTATCACCCAGGCTGGAGTGCAGTGGCATGATCGCTGCTCACGGCAACCTCCACCTCCTGGGTTTATGATCCTGTCACCTCAGTCTCCTGAGTAGCTGGGTCTACAGGCATGTGACCACCATGCAGGCCCTGCTAATTGTTGCAGTTTTTTTTGTAGAGATGGGGTTTTTCCATGTTGCCCAAGCTGGTCTCATACTCCTGGACTCTGGCAAGCAATCTGCCTGCCTCAGCTTCCCAAAGTGCTGGGATTATAGGCATGAGCCACCGGATTATAGGCATGAACCACCATGCCTGGCCAGGGCTTATTAACTCAAGAGACTTGCCTTGTGCAGAAGGCTATCTGAAGTACAGTTGAGGTGAGTTATTCATCATATCAATACCATTAGTGTGCTTATTTACAGTTGATTTTATCTCAGATGTGGTTAGAAATTGTCTTAGTCCATTTATGTGCTATGAAAGAATACCTGAGACTAGGTAATTTGTAAGAAAGGGGTTTATTTGGCTCATTGTTCTGCAAGCTGCACAAGAAGCCTAGCAACAATATCTGCTTCTGGTAGGGCCTCAGGAAGTTTCTGCTCATGGCGGGAGGGGAAGGAGAACTGGTATGTGCAGATCACATGGCAAGACAGAGAAGGGTGGGAGCTGTCAGGCTCCTTTTAACCACCAGTTCTTGAAGGAACTAAGAGCGAGGACTCACTCCTTTGAGAATAGCACCAAAGCATCTATGTGGGATCCACCCTGGTACCCAAACACCTCTCATCAGGCCTTAACTCCAACATTAGGAATTAGATTTCAACATGAGACTTGGCAAGGCCAAACAAACCATATGCAAACTATAGCCAGAATATTTCAGATGTGATTGTTGAAGATAAGGGTGGTGTGTTTGAGGTTGTAGTAGCTTCAAAGACCTCTGGTGACAGTAACGGTATGTAAGAGGGACAGAGAAGTCAAGAGAATAGAGAAACAGACAGACTGAGACATAGTGTTGGAGAAGAAGGGTTAGAGCAGAGGCAGAAAGGTGACGGGGAGAGAATTGGGAATTCAGGATGATTATTATTGTTTCCAAATGCTTTTGTCTTGTGTTAAATCTAGGCAATCTTAGGATCCGAGTAATCCTCACCTGTACGCGTACGCTTAGACCACAACCACCAAGGAGCCTGTTAGATGCTAGGCACTGTCCTCTCACATTTATTTTGATCAGTGCGGGAAGTTTTAAGTGCCCATTCCTTAGGAAGTATAATAGAAACAGAGGTGAACAAAGCATGGTCCCTGCCCGCAGGGAGCATGCAGATTAGTGCCGGAGACATTAAAGAATAAATAGCCCGGTGTGGTGGCTCACGCCTGTAATCCCAGCACTTTGGGAGGCTGAGGTGGGTGGATCACCAGAGGTCAGGAGTTTCAGAATAGCCTAGTCAACATTGTAAAACCCATCTCTACTAAAAATACAAAAAAATTAGCTAGGTGTGGTGGTGGGCGCCTGTAATCCCAGATACTTGGGACACTGAGGCAGGAGAATCACTTGAACCTGGGAGGCGGAAGTTGCAGTGAGCCGAGATCGTGTCATTGCACTCCAAAAAAAAAAAAAAAAAAGGAATAAACAGGATTTCCTTAGGCAAAGGCAGAGAAAGAGAAATATTACCAAGTAGGGACTTTCAAGAGTAGAGCAGATTAGAATCCCAGCTTTAACCCTAACAAGCTATGGAATTGTGGACCACCAGCTGCTTGTCCGCTCTGAGCCCTCATTGTGTTTATGCTATAGTGGAGATAGTCCTGTTTAAATTTCAGTTGATGCATGTCAAGTGGTCAGCACGTACCACATATTGTCTGGAACACACACACAGTAGGCCCTTCACAAATGAGAGTGTAGGTTGGTTGCTTTGTTAGGTACTGCTCTTTTGCAGGTAGAGTACTGGGATTAGACTAGTGGTTTTGAGCCATGTGTGCTATGATTATGGCAGTGCATAGAACAGAAGAAATTGTTTAGAGAAGAGGCAAGAAGTGGAGTGTGAGGTCATGCCAGCATGAAGAAAGATTGCTGTTTACCAGAAGATGCTCAAACGTTGTCCTCTGGGTATATATGAGAGCAGTCAGGGCAGTCAGCAGTTTCTATTGAAACAATGGCAGAGTGCAGGAAGAGGAGCAAGTGGATGGTGTAATAACCATGGATGCTTTTATAGATACTGTGAGGTGAGGCTGCACTTCAATAGTCATTGCCTTGTCATTATTGTTGAATTGTTTCATGTTGTTCTAAGTCCTTGAATCCCTCAAACGTGCTGCCAGAAAGGTAATTCCTCAAAAAATGTACAGCTCACAGATGGTGGTTGCAGCTCATAGGATCTCTGGCTTAAGATCCTCGCTGTACAGTGGTAGTTGGTGGGTGGGAGGAGGAGTGACAAAGAGGTGGGGAGGGAGGAAATCTTTCAGAGGCAGAAGAGACCAGTGAGTAGGGTCTATGGAACTACACTGCTGGGGCCCAAATTTGGAAATTTTGGTTCTGCCACATGGTTGCTCTGCAGCTCTGGCCAAGTCACTTACTTGCCTTATGCTTCAATTTCCTCTAACATAACCCATGGATCAGTTACCCTGTGCAGGGCACTCAGAAGCACCTGCTACATAGCACCAAAGAGTTCGTTATTTCTATTATTTTGCCTAGGAAAGATATTCCCAACTTTTGACATCAATTCCCCAGGGCAGGGTTAATCTCTTACAGTAATACTCTAAAATCTTATATGGACCAGGCATGGTGGCTCACACATGTCATTCCAGCATTTGGGGAGGCTGAGGCAAGATGATCCCTTAAGTTCAGGAGTTCAAGACCAGTCTAGGCAATGTAGTAAGACCCATCTCTACAAGAAGAAAAAATTCGCTGTATATGGTGGTGTACTTCTGTATTTCCAGCTACTCAGGTGGCTGAGGCAGGAGGATCCTTCGAGCCTGGGACATCGAGGCTGCCGTGAGCCATGATCATGCTACTGCACTCTAGACTGGGTGACAAAGTGAGACCCTGTTTTAGTTAAAAATAAAAATTGTATTATATGAAGATTTAACTCAGAATTATACATACTCTAAGGATAACTTATATAAAATGATTTATATGATTGTTCAAAGTTGCTATTTCCTTTTTCTTAATTCTTTTATTCTGCACCTTTATGTCTAGTTTGCAGTAATAAGTACTATAAAACTAAGTTTTCACAATGGCTGCTTTTGATTTCCTGTATCTAATGTATGTTTATACACTTAAGAGTTGTATACACAAAGTCATGTATACTGCATTTTGTGGGTGATTTAAGGCATTTTTAAAAGTTATCGAGCACTTGAGAACTTAATCCACAGTGGATGCTTCTCCACTATAGTCCATTAGCTGGTGGTCATAACATTTACTACTGCCTTGTATTTTTTAATTTGCTGGAATAGATATCATTATTTCCATTGCATCTTAAGTTGTTGAATCAAGTAGAATTCAGAGTGGGACACCAGGAATAGGAAAGGTGATGGTTATACAGCAAATGCTATTTTGTATGCATTTTTTTCTTTTTAATTGTAACAAAAGTCTTGTGTTAGCAACCTATCTCTTCATGTTTCTTTGCCATAATAATAGTTTTTCTGCTTAGAAGGCCATGCGTATTACTGTGCAATTAGAACAAGATGAATATATTTTAAAACTGTGTAGGGTGAAAGAAAGGGAAGGCATTGAACATAAATTCAGACTTCTCACAATAGGTTTTTATTTAAATGATTTCTGAGACCTTTTTTTTTTTTCTTAACTAATGCGAAAATGCCTCCTAGCTTTGTTTATCTCTCACACAGTGTTTCTGATAAAGTTTTGCAGTGTATCTGTTGAGGAGATATTATGATTCAAAGTGCTGGTTTTTGTTATTGTTGTTGTTGTCAATGCTGTTTTTAAAAGATTTTGTGATTGTTTTCTGTAGTGGTTCACATTGGGGCTGGCCCTTGGCAGTTTTTATGTGAGTGAAAGCCTGCGTTATCCTTGCACGTTTTGTTTATGTCCATGACTGACCAGTTTCGTGGTAATAAAGTGACAAAGCAAGAATGACTAATAAACTATCAGGGGTTCACTCCTGTGTTTTCTTTTCCTTTCCTGGAGTGTGTGTGAGAGAAAGAAAAATGTATAACTATCTCCTTGCATAGGGCGAAAGATACCAAACCTTCAAAATGTATAACTGGATTCTCTCAAAGGCAAAGAACATCATTAATAATTAAGCTGCCACTTAATTCTACTTTATGTCATCATCTCTGTTGTGAAATTTAGGATATTATGGAAGTTATTATTAGATTAGTAATAGTCTCTATTAAAATTATCTCCAATTTTTTTTTTTTTTTTTTAATTGGAGACAGAGTCTTGGTCTGTCACCAGGCTGGAGTACAGTGGTGGGATCTCAGCTCACTGCAACCTCTGTCTCCTGGATTCAAGCGATTCCCATGCCTCAGCCTCCCAAGTAGCTGGGATTACAGGCATGCACCACCATACCCGTCTAATTTTTTGTATTTTAGTAGAGACGGGGTTTCACCATGATGGCCAAGATGGTCTTGATCTCCTGACCTTGTGATCCACCTGCCTCGGCCTCCCAAAGTGCTGGGATTACAGGTGTGAGCCACCCGTGCCCGTCCTGTCTCCAAAATTTTAAGCCGATTTTTGACATAAACGTTTTCCAGAAGTGACTTAGCACTGTAAAGATGGTCATATTTTGCTTTTTTGCAATTAATATATCTTTTTTGACAGTGAGAACTTGACCCAACAGTATTTAAAGGCTGATGATGGGTTAAAAATTTTGCTATTGTTTAGAGAGACTGGATGAATAAGGATTAAACAAATACCAAAACAGCCTATGTTGAAAAATGCTATTTGTATAATAGATGTAACTCCAAACTCTCTAAATACTCACATGGACTTAGTTAAGCTTGACATCTGTGAAAGACAAAAGGATCTTTTTTTTTTTTTTTTTCCAGTAACTCATGTCCATAGAAGTACTGGAATAATCATTTAAATGATAGTGATCATATGTAGCTTTAGGGCATGGTTTTTTCACCTTGGCGCTGTTGACATTTTGGGTTGGATAATTCTTTGTTGCAGGAAGTTTTCCAGTGCACTGAAGTATATTTAGCAAAATCCCTGTTCTGTACCCACTAGATACCAGTAGCACTCTAGCCTCCAATTATGAGAACCAAAAATATCAGTAGACATTGCCAAATATTTCTGGGTGGGAGTTGGGGGAGCAAAATTTACCCTTGGTTAATAACCCCTAGAGATTTGGAAATATCTAAAGTTGCCAGTGATTTTAAAAAATATTGTTATTATCATAATCACACTGGCAAATTATTAAGACCATTATAAAATGAGATCTCACCCAATGGTCACAGATGAAATAAACCATCTTATTTTGACCTCATTACAGCTCGAGGCAAGAGCTGGCAAGTAAGTCACTGGCAAGTAAGCACAAAAGAAACTCCCATTTCCTACATATTTTTCTATCAGTAAACATTTCTGTCACTCTGTTTTCAATGCCAATTCATTTTAGTAATATAACTCAGATAGTTTAGAATTACAGCAGATAATGGCTAATCTACCTACTAAGTAGAGTTTGTTTTCTCCTGGTGAATGAAAATGCAAAAGTATTACTATAGATGCTTGTGTACTGCTGAATTTGATTTGACAAGCTAATCATGACATCAGCAAGAGGTCTCTGGAAGGTAAAGGTGGTGAAGAAGGAAGTGGAAGCAGTGTTTGGGGAAAACGATTGCTAATGATAGCTAGAGGTCTGATTTCTCCATTCTCTGTGTAATTCCAAATGCATGTTGTACTTGTCATTTAGAAATTTAGACTAGACCAGATGCTGCATTTGATATGTTGTATACAGTTCTTTTTAGTTAATGAAAGCCCTCTTGGAGTCACATTATCCAAAAAATGATTTCTAAGTGGGGGTAAAAAACTTCTGATTTGATTATTGGGTTCTATCAGGGAATAATATGGACTCAAGATTGGAGCTTTATCAGTGGCATAGTTGTTTACTTGACAAGAATAAACTGATTTTCAGAGTATCAGGTTCACATGTAGGTAAAATGGACATTTAAAAAAATGTATCAGTGTTACTTGTATTACCAATTCATAAAATATTTTCTGGTGTAATGAATAAGAAGGTTGATTTGTCTCAGATTAGACCCAGATTGTGATTAGGGATGGTAGTCAGGACTTTATTTAACTTTACGTGCCTGAAGAAAAACACTTCTCTCATGGCTTATTTTGAAATGGCACGTGGAAAGACACGTGTAATTTATGAGATGTGGCACTCTTGTTGCATTTTTGGTAATTGTAGTTTTATACTGATGCTAATAGAAGTTCTTATGAGCCTTGTTTGGTATATGTGGGCACCACTCCTCAATTCTATGTCCGCAAGAGATGTCTATTCCAAACACTGTACTTTTTTCTACTCCAGGATGCCAATTAAAATTAAGTATGTGTACATGTGAGGCACAATCCATTGGCTGGTCTTGATTTAAACCCTGGTCAAGGTGATAAGTTAGAAAATGTTACCCTAGGCTAGCCACTGTCCAGTGAAACCATATTTGTGCTAGTATAGTAGCTATTAAGCTATATGTGGCCACTGAATGCTTGAAATGTGGCTAAGGAATGGAATTTTTAACTTTTTTAATTTTAATTTTAATGTAAATACTTACTTGTAGTTACCATTGACCATATTGGAGAGCACAGCATTAGGCCTTTGAGACACATTTTTCTGAAACACATTTTTGGATTTGGGATTGTTTACTGTGGGTATTCTGAACGGGCCATACCCAGAATTACAGAACCATTATCATCACAGTGTTAAGCCTCTAGTCTATCCATGTAGAGGATAGGAGAAAAAAAAAAACAAGGAAAGAAAGAAAGAGTAATGATTGTATATACCAGTGATAGTAGAAAGTTAAAGTAGAAAAGTCTGATTTACAGAAGCTTAATATCAAACATAGTCATCTCTACTATTGAAAGAGAGATTGGGAGTCAGTGCAGATACATGCTTTTAAATCTGTTCTCTTTCCTTTTCTTTGAAATATTATCTGAGCAATAGAACAGCTTTATATGTGCTTTTTTTGTTGTTTTATGTCTAATGATTTTTTTTTTATTTTTTGAGATGGAGTTTTGCTCTTGTTGCCCAGGCTGCAGTACAATGGCGTAGTCTTGACTCATTGCAATATCCACCTCCCAGGTTCAGGCGATTCTCCTGCCTTAGCCTCCCATGTAGCTGGGATTACAGGCACCCACCAGCATGCCCAGATAACTTTTGTATTTTTAGTAGAGATGGGGTTTCACCATGCTGGCCAGGCTGGTCTCGAACTCCTGACCTCAGGTGATCTGCCCACCTCAGCCTCCCAAAGTGCTGGGATTAGAGGTGTGAGCCACCGTGCCCAGCCTGTTTTGTTTGTATGTTCCCTCCTAAGCAACATACTTCTAAGTTGGGGAGTCATCTTTGGGGCTAATCGCAGGAATAGAATATATGGGTAATTTAAAATCATTTATATGTGATGTGAAGCACTAACGTCTTATTCATGAATTATTTGGTTATGTTAAAAATCATGGAGTTTCAAAGGCTACAAGGTATTGGTCATATCAATAAGTACTAGGAACACTCTGTGTGGCTTTTTTGTTATGTGGTTGCCATGGTGTTTGCATAGTAGAACTAGGCAGCCACTCAAGAAGGTGTACTTTTACTGGAGTTTATAAATGCTTGTAAAGCCTCTAGTCATGTTGAGACCAAGACATCAGACAGCTATTCACTGGCAGAATAACCTATGATGGATAAAATAGTCTAAGAAATATTCATCTTTGCCTTACCAGGTCAAAATGCTCAGGGGTGTTAGAAACTGGTAATGATAATAGTCGATATTTGGCTTGCATTTTTAATATATGTCTGAAAAGATGAAAAATACTCATGCAGTGAGACAACTAAACTTGGACATGTACGGAGGCATGCAGATGTTCATAGCAGTACTCATTTTAAGGCATTTCTTTTTAAGCCTGTACCCTCTTCTTCCGATAAGGTTGTAAAAGCTTCAGAAGTTACTGTGAGTCTCGGTATCCTCACTGTAGAATGAAAATAACGACACTGACTGTGTTAGACCAATTACGTTGCTATAAAGGAATATCTGAAACTGGGTAATGTATAGCGAAAAGAGGTTTGTTTGGTTCATGGTTCTGCAGGGAGTACAAGCATGGCACCAACATCTGTTCTGCTTCTGCCGAGGCCTGAGGAAACTTAGTATCATTGTAGAAGGCAAAGGGGGAGCTGGCAGACCACATGGCAAGAGGCAGTGAGGGTGACAAGGGCCAAGCTTCTTTAAACAAACAGCCTCTTGTGTGAACTAAGAGTGAGAACCGGCTCATTACCATGGGGAGGGCTCCAGGCTATTCATTACAGATCCACGCCCATGACATAAAACCTCCTACCAGGCCCCACCTCCAACATTGGGGATCACATTTTAACATGAAATTTGAAAGGGACAAATATCGAAACTATATCAGCACTTATCTTTTGGGATTGCTGTGAGGCTTAAGTGGGATAATAAACATAAAGTTTCTAGAATAGTGAATGGATCACATAACCTCCTGCATAAATTTTAGCTATTATTATTGATGCTGTTGTTTTTGAATACCTTAAAGGTCATATGTTAAACAAAATTGTAAATCAAAATACAAAAGCCCTAGAGGTACTGCTGGTCAAAGAATATTTAAGTAGGTGTTCTGTTTTTTCTTCAACCTAGGTATTCTTTTGCAGTGCACATCAGTCTCCCTTAATTTCATTTATTTTGTAAATTAAGAGTTTCCTATACCAGGTGTTCTGAAAACTAGGTACCTCCTTACCTTTCAAAAATGGATCTCTAAAACTTACCACATGGTTTACTGTGGCAATAAATAGGAGTATCTATTAAGATGTTGTCTGATTATACAAAACTGTGCCCTAATGGCTTAACAATACTTAAGGTAATTTTCATTTTGGTAATGACCTGCTCTGAATACCGAAATAAATGGCATACCAAACTTGTTCTTGCTGAACCAACAGTACTCAATGCTCCAGTTATGGAAAGAGAAAACTATCTCTAACTCCTTAAATAGAAGTGTTAGTGTTACTAAAATATAGTTCCCTAAGAAAAATCATGTAATGTATTTTCATATTTAATTAATGTTTCAGATTATCTACATTGAGTATCTATAGTATTAGGATTAACTAGATAATTATTTCATCACTGACTGAAAGAATTATTTTGGGGGAGGTTTGGTTAATTTGACCTATTTCATCTAGGAAGTTGGATTCTGATTGTGGGAATTATCTGGGAAGAATGCTTCTCTTTTTGGATGGAAGGATGTATTTAAATTTAGAATGAAATCTATTTCATATGGCCTCAGGGTGCCTGTGCATTAATGCAGAAATTGATATGATGATAAAATCTTGAACAATTAGGGATAAGTATCTAAAACCCAATTAACCTTTAGCAGTTCTTCTCATAGTAGTAATGTGCTCTCATTTTCACTGCTCTGGGACTAAATTGATTCTTTATCATTGTACAACCAAAGACAAAAGTCAGAGTCTACAAAACCAATTTTAGACAGGGCACATGAGCAATTGTTCAAGGACTGGGGATGTGTACCACCTACTTGATTGTAGCACTTGCAATGGGCTATATTCTCCTCCTTGTTACTGCTTTATTTTTTTGGAATCCACGTTTGATCTTTTTTCAACTTACTTTACGATAATGAAATCAACCTCCTAGGCTTGGCCTTTGGGCCCAGATTCATGTAAGAGTAATCACTGTGAACTCTGCATCCCTGGCGTGGCCAGTGTGTCTGAAGGTCAGGCATTGGTAACAAGATTCAAAGACGTTTTTCGTTTTCTAGAAGACAAAAAAGCAAAATGTCACACCCATCTTGAAATTACCATAGTAGTAAAATAATTGTATCATATTAGCTTGACATGTTAAATCTGTGTAGGTTGTTCTGTCCTTTTGAAAGATACTTCCCTTCTTTAAATTATTGGTAAATGATAATAGGACTTGGCACATTATCTTTGAAATAGCAAGGAATTGGTGTTTCAACCTCCAGATGATTAATTTAAATATCTTTGGGCTTACTCCGAGAAGAAAAATGAAAGGGCCCGTGTACCCTGATGGTCTTGGTTTGTAAAGCTCTATCTGCAAGGCAGAGTGCCTCCTGAAAAACTAGGCACATACAGTAGAAAATTTAGGCACACGTTACAATTGTTGGCTTTTCTATCACTCTTCATAATCAGCCCGTTTGGGTGGAAACTATGGGTGTTTTTAAGAATTGCTTCGTGTGTTTCAGAACATTACAAAATGAGCTTTCCTTTAATACATTTAAACCATCCATTAATTGCCCTAATCATTAATCCATGAGTTTATGCAACACGTATATACTATTCAGTTTTCCTTTGTGCCTCCTCCCTAAACCCTGTGTCCTCAATCAGATGCATTTCAGGATTAAAAAGAAGGGTTCTCACTAGGATCCTTTCTTAAGAATTCTTGGCTGGGCATGTTGGCTCAGGCCTGTAATCCCAGCCCTTTGGGAGGCCGAGGCGGGATCACAAGGTCAAGAGATTGAGACCATCCTGGCCAACATGGTGAAACCCCATCTCTACTAAAACAAAAATTAGCTGGGCTTGGTGGTGCGCGCCCATAGTCACAGCTACTCAGGAGGCTGAGGCAGTGCTGAGATTGTGCCACTGCACTCCGGCCTGGCAACAGAGCGAAACTCCATCTAAAAAAAAAAACAAAATCGACTTTCTCTGTTGCATATAAACAGAACTGTTTCCATATGAGTGGCTCCTCCAGGGATGAACTCTATACCTCTCTTGAGCAGTTTTCCTTAGGGGCTTACATTTCAATTACCTGTGTATTTTTTCAACTTTCCTAGCATACTGTGAGTTCCATGATGAAAGATACTATTTTAGTAAAATAAGAAAGGATAAACATTATGTATGGAGAGAGAGATAAATGGATGGATGAACAAATCAGCCGAACAATAACAAAGTAATTGTATTTCCCGCCGAATTATAACCAGTGTTCTCTGAAATCCGTAGCTTTATCCACACTGTCCACTTCTCTATGCCACCATTTCCAATGGTGGTATTAAAAATACCTATGTTGTATATGGTATTACATTAATAAATGTTTCTTTCATTTTCAAAGATGGCAGAGAATAACATTATAGAGCATTTGTCCCTGGAAAAGGTAATATATTTTAAAGGATTTTTTAAAAAATTAGCTACCACTGTCTAAAGATAAAATGTGTCATTTAAACCAGGGAGGGACAGCTTCTTTGTGTCAACTTTTTCATACCATCCTGAGCTAAATTGTGAGTTTGTTTTGCATTGAAATTTTTCTTTTGCAGAGAAGTGTCATCATTTTCACAGCCAGAACAGATTTTAGAGCAAAATAGAAGATTCTTTTGCTGAAGGCAGCTGTGTTTTGAGAATGTGTGTGTGTATGTATGTTTGTGTTTATGAAAAATATGTGGCAACTACATTTTACCACTGATTTTTATAATTTCTGTTGGCATTTTCTGGACTTTTCCAGAAAGTTCACACCTTGAAAACAATATTCCAGTCTTCTAACAGGAACCTTTGGTATTCACTTAACCAACGTATTAATATCTGATATTATATGTTTAAGATAATGAAAAGCTTTAAATAAGTCAGCAGCTCTTTGAATAGGCACTATGTGTCAAGCATGGGCTCTTGTGGGATCAAGACAGAACTAGTTACTAGCCTTAAAATCTCCATAGTTTAGTGGTAAAGATGGACATTAAACAAATAATTATGAACACTATGTAACTGCAAATATGCCAGGTCCTACAAGGGGACACACAGAATATGAATGAAACAGCAGAACAGGAGCTGTCTTGTTCTGCTTCTGTATAGAAACCACTAACCACATGCAGCTATTTAAATTTAATTTAAATTTGAATGAATTAAAAAGGAACACAATTAAGCGTTCACTTCCTCAGTCACACTACCATATTTCAGGTGCTCAGTGGTCACATGTGGCTCGTGACTACCATATTGGATGACACAAATCTGGAACATTTTTATCATTGTAGAGAGCTCTATTTGACAGCATTGCATCTATAGGATCTGGGAAGATCTTTCTGCAAAACAGATGATTAAGCCTAGATATGATATCTGAGCAGGCACTGACCCAATGAAAATTTGTGATTGAGGGGAGAATAGTCCAGGCAGAAGACAGCTCCAGAATATGAAAGTAACTACGACTAACCTGTTGTCTTCACAGAATGGTGCTACTCCTCTGTGTATGTCTACTTTAAAATGGTATAGTAGTATTTATACTTTCAATATGTATTTTTGAGACAGAGTCTGACTCACCCTGTCACCCAGGCTGGAGTGCAGTGGTGTGATCTCTGCTCACTGCAACCTCTGCCTCCTGGGTTCAAGTGATTCTTGTGCCTCAGCCTCCTGAATAGCTGGGATTACTGGTGTGCACCACCACACCTGGCTATTTTTTTTTTTTTTTAAGTAGAGGTGGGGTTTTTCCTTGTTGCCCAGGCTAGTCTCAAACTCCTGAACTCAGGTGATCCTCCCACCTCAGCCTTCCAAAGTGCTAGGATTACAGGCGTGAGCCACCACACCCAGCCTATACTTTCAATATGAATGTAACGATATAAAACCAAGTTCTACTGGGTTTCTACTTAAGGATGTTATATTAAGATGTTCCTATAAAGAATCATGAATCTGGCACTCACAATTGTTGAAAAGCATTTAAAAATTTCTACTGTAGAAGTGTGTGTGTGTGTGTGTGTGTGTGTGTTTGCAAAAGGAGCAAAAGGAAAGATTCTTGAACAGCATAAAGTATTTTACCATTTTTCTCTCTCTCTTCTCACTACCATACACCACTGCTACCCTTAGAGTCTCTCCTTTCAGACTCCAAATACTGCGCAAACCTTCCCTGACTCAACTCTTTATCATGTGCATTAACTTGGCCTGTTTCTTATTCTTAATTTGTTTTGTAATATCCTGTTAACTGACTGCAGAGCAGCAAAGAAAACTGCAGGGGCTGGTTCAGTGATTAGCAGTCTCTCCTACTTAATAGACTTTTTTAAAAAGACACAGCCACACAGCTATTATCACATCTCAACGTTGAGAAAATATTCTAAATGCTGGTGGAAAAATTGATTATGCAATTTGATCTTGACTTTGGGCTGCACAGGTTTTTAAATCAAATTATTACTTGAATATGTACATTCTCTAGCTCCACGCTTGAAGTCCTTCTACATAAATGTCAATGCTTTGCCTAAGAGGCCATGTTGTAGGCAATCTAGTATGTGTGTGTGTTTCTTTCTTCATTTTCTTAGCATATAAAAATTCTGGGGTGGAAGATCCTACTAGTCATGCCTTTAGTCTCCAAAGTTTGTTGTTATAATTCCCATGAATGTGTTTTTTTTTCTAAGTGATATGCTTCCCTAAATGTAAAACTTTTAGTACTGTTTAATTATGTAGAGTAGAATTGAGTAAAACCTTACAGAGTTGCATTAGCAGAGGAGGAAATTGATTTTGAATCACCCTAAGTAATCAAATACTGTTTAAAAAAATAGAGACTTCTTACTTCAGGTTGCAAAAAGCAACTAAAATTAGACTATTTTGCCTGGCACACATTCTCAATGGGTCTTTTAAAATGATCAGGAAAGAATTGTTTATAATTAAACTGTCAGTTTTCCTTTAGTTAGGTTCCTAAAGGACTTGAGATTGATAGAAATATTTCTTGGCTTAATTCTTCTGTTTTAAGCATCTGACAAGGTCAAATGTCATATATGTGTTATATGTAAGAAAAATAATTCAGATAAATGAGGATATTCCAGTGTCATGTAAATTTCAAGAGGAACCAAAACCATTATTTTTTTAAAAGATACGTATAGTAATTGCAATAACCAGATTCACCACATACTAGAGTCCACCTTCTATATAGCTTTTTTTAATTGACCTTTCTCTACTTCCTGAACCACCAGGACCAAGTGCCTAGGCTAAAACCTTCTTATTGGCCTTTCTGCTCCCAGTCTTTCTGTCTTTAATCTACTCTTCCATGGCTGCTAGAGCTGTTTGAACCAGAGGTTTGAAACAGGAATAGGAGAGATTTAAGAATGGCATTCTGGTTAGATAGACATTGTAAGCTGAGGGGCTTCTAATGAAGTTGCACCTTGCAGTTGTATGGTTTTTTAGGGGTGCTTTTGCCAGTAGTTACGTACATTTTGGGGACAATTGCTGGTCTCCCTAATACCACCAAGATGAGCGTCATCTCTCCACTGAGCTAGGGAGATGACTTATACACTCAACTTGATCATGTCCATTTCCTGCTTTAAAAACCTTTCATGGCTTCCCATTGCTTTTAACAGAAAGTTTTGAATTCCTAAAACGGCCTCTGAACTCCTATGATGGTGGCTCTGCTTATTCTCTGCCTAATCTCACACAGTCCTGCCTTGCTGTCTGTACTACAACCACACTGACCTGCTCTTGTCTCAGATGTGGTAACCTTCGCATTTGATGCTATTCTATTTATCTAGAACTTTACCAAGCCATTTTCATTCTTTAGATCTTAGCTTCAGTGTCACTTTCTCAGTTCATCTTTGTCTGACCATATCCTTACCCAGGCTTCCCTCCCAAGGACTGGGCTATGTCAGCCCTATGATCTCTCCCCTGACATTTATCACAGTTACAATCAGATCACAGTACACACAAATACAGAATTAATGTGTGCCTTCTCTGCTAGACTAGAAGCTGTTGAAGGCAAGATAGGGTCTCACTGTTAACATCAGTATCTCCATCGCCCAATATTGTCTGGCACGTAAAAGGCATTTAATATTTGTTGAATAAATAAAAATCAATGTCATATGATTTTAATTCAATTATTTTCACATTTTTATTTGATAGGCTCTAGAACAGAAATGAGTCCTTCATTTGATTATGAAACACAACACCAGTGGATTAAATTTGTCTCCATTGACTTAAATCTTTGTAACCAGCCTAAGTCATTTGATTTCCACTCTGAATATACTGAACTCAATATCAAAAGAAACTTTAATTTCAGAGGAAGTACACTGACCATATCAGCCTCCAAATACATTTTTTTTTTAAAAGTCTATGAGAAAGTAGGAGCCACAGATAAGGAAGAAATAAAAGACATCCTAAAGCAAATTGAGAACGGAAGATAAAGGAGGCAGCTTTTTCAAAAGAGGTTAATGCATATTGAAGCAGATGTCACTAATTTTATATATTTTTGCCATCAGGAAGTAAAGAGCTTTTGATTGTTTGTTCATTGAAGGAGATCGACCTGAATTTGTACTCATGACTCTTTTTGTCTTGGACCAATAATTTAAAATCCAAGTGTGGGCATGTGTTGGAGATGGAAGAAGAAGAAGAAACTAGGAAGATAAGGGGAAAATATAGTGAGATAGAGATAAGCAGACGGACTCATAACATTAACTCTATTTTTTAACATAATGTTCTAAATAGCTAAATTATGGATGTGCCACAATCAGATTAACCTTGTAGTGATGTCCTATAGAATGTTAATAAGAATTTCCAAGGGAAAGAAAAGAGGGTGGTGGTGAAGGGGTGTTGCTCTATGCTCAGGTAAATTTGGAAGGTTGGCTTAAAGATGAACAAGTCTCTTCATTTTCTGACTTCTCACAGAAAGAGGTAGGAATATTCCACATTTCTCAGACGTTTTAGGCTAGGAGACAACATTGCCAGGGCCCAAGCATTGATATCTCTTCCAACACTCTTGTTCAGAGACCATTTGGGTAAAACTACGTGATGCATTTAAGCCATTCTGGAGATACCTTCACAATGCAATGATGTGTGTAATGAAAATGCCTCTCTCTGCAGCCTGTTCATAAGCTTAAGAGCTTTATGGTATGAAAGTATAGGAAGTGTCACTAGCAGGGACCTGCCAGTTTCTACATAATTGTGAAGATTCTGTTGGGAAAATAAATTAGAATTTTAATGAGATATGTACAGAAAGCTCCATTTGATTTGCCTGTTAGGTTAACATTTTGAGCTAAGAACCCCCCACAAAAATCTGCTAAAATGAGGTTAAGTTCTCAAATAATCATTGCTCTCTCTCTTTACTTCCCCAATGTCCTGCTACCTTTGCAAATGACCATGAAATCAATTTGTGAATGCTCAGCTATCTGGGGTTATTTTTAATGTACTTTGGAAATAGATTTGCGGTTTTATTATGTTTTCTAAGTTAAATCATACAGCAGAATGATAACTTTAATGTTAGAAGTTATTGCTTTTCATTCAGATAAGATTGAAAACTAAAAAGAGCCTTGTAGTAACCTGTATATATTTTTAGTTAAAAACCACTACTTGAGAGCCAGGCTCAGTGGCATGAGCCTGTATTCTCAGCTACTTGGGAGGCAGAGGCAGGAGGATCACTTGAACCCAGGAGTTCAGGGTTGCCGTGAGTTATGATATCACCTGTGAATAGCCACTACACTCCAGCCCAGGCAGCATAGCAAGACCCCATCTCTTAAAAAAAAATAGCTAGAAGAAAATATTTAATAATTAGAATGGTTGTAGCATAAAAAAGATGAATATTTAAGGTGATGGGTATCCCAATTACATTTACACTGATTTAATCATTACAGATTATATCGATATGTGAAATTATCACGTCACCTGAAAATGCACATCTATTCTGTATCAATTTAAAAAATTCACTTAAAAATTAAAACTACCACTGAGGAGGAATAGTCTGTGTATTTCTAGGTACTTTGGACTGCTTTGATTTAATTCTTCTCATTTCCTTTGAGTATGCTAAAAAATGCATTCTTAATAAGTATTTTATAATGAAATATCTTATTTTTTCCCCTCACAAATGGATTGTAATACCATTTTGACTGAAATTATGACACCTTCAACGTGGAGGCAGTCTAGTCTTACTCTCTGGACAGGAAGCTGGTTCTGAGAAAGGAAGGGAGCTAAAGTCCAAGGCAACAGTCAAACCTGAGCCTTCTCCTGGAGTTTTGCTGTGCTTCTCCTTCCTCCCCACTTCTGGGTTGCCTCATCTTATAAAGATGCAGTAACCCACCCTCCTGGATTATCCTGAGACTGAATGAGACCATGTGTGTGAAACACTCAACATGCTGTTTCATACATAGTGAACGCTCTTTAAGTAGTAATTAAAATTAATGTTTATTTGCACTATCGGCCATTCAAATACTGATTATGCACCTACCAGGGCTTTAAAAACGGTATTTGTCCTAATGGTATAAACCCCACCCATGCTTTTTGTAGCCCCTAGTGTTAGATCTGCCGCTAACAGGGTTCAATGGAATATTAAACAGAAGAAGGACATTCCATGGCTTTCTGCCTTATCCAATGAGTACAAGACTAAGAGAGAGGCTTGAGGGGGAATATGGAAGATGATTTGTAAAGTCCAGATTTACTAAAGATACTCCTTTGGGCATAACCAAGCTGTTAGGTTGCCAGTTCAAATATTTTTAAATAATTTTTGAAAATTTATAATTACTTGCTAAAGGATCATCACAAGATGGGGTAAAAATCCCAACGCCTCTTGTCTCTGGATGGTTTTAGTTTTTTAAAAAATAATATATAACTAAATGGATCTGGGTATAAAGGACTAAAGATCACATAAAATTGAAAACTTGACTAGCCATATCTTAAAGAAAGAAAGAAAACATAGGCGGAGGCTGGTAATGAAAATAACTAGATGCTTTTTCTTTATTCTAAAGAGCCAGTTGTCATGATGATGTTGATCTCAGCAGCTTCAGGCGCAGCCACTGGGCAACACCTCAGTCTTCAGAGTTGCCCTTTGTGACAGTCACAGTATTCCCTCTGTGCTTTAACAGAGGTGGGAGCTTTTCCTTAGTTTTCATCTGTCACCCACATATATTGCAAATATGGTGAAGCATTGTGCTAGACACAGGAGAATAAAGATATATTTGTTATGCTCCCTCCACATAGGGAATTTACTGTCTGATAGAGGACAAACAGATCATTTGAAATAGAGTCTAGTAAAATAAACAGATCGGAACAACATAGCGGTCGGAAAAACCAGGCTCTTCTACCTCAGGCATTCAGAGATGGGTACATATGTTTGATCTGAGACCCAAGGATGAGCATGTGGATGGTTTGCCTTGTGCAAATGGCTGAGGTCCTGAAACCATATGACACATCCAAGCAATTTCAACTGGTTTGGTGTAGCTGGGAAGCTAGGATGTAAATTATTAGAGAAGTGAATTAAAAGAGAATGGGAGGCAGAAAAGCAGTGTTAATTTTTTTCTAGAGATGTTTGGGAATACTTGGTAAATTTTAAACCAGGAAACTGTGTTATCAAATGAGTATTTTAAGAAGAGCACATAGAAGCTGTATTGTGGATGGATATGAGGGAAGAGACCAGTTTGAAGGCTGTGGGAATAGAGTGAGTGATTAAAAAAAAATTACATTAGAGCAGATATGGAAACAGAAGGACAAACTTCAGATATAATTAAAGAAGGAAGCTTTTGGGCTTAGTGATGCATCAGACAGATGAAAGGGTGAAAGAGAAGGCGGGGATAAGTCTACCTCTAGGTGACTAGGTACATAGTGCAGCCAGAGTGCAGATTCAGGAAGAGGTACAGATTTTTGTGGGAAGAAGAGAAGGAATTATGTTGTGAAATTTTTGGATTCAAGGTGGATATCTAGATGAATATTTAAACTCATGAGGAGGTGTGACCTTGAAATGTTAACACGGGCATCTTCAGTGAATTGACACTAGTGAAAGCCCTGGGAGGAAATAAGTTTATTGGGCGAGAGGTTCTGAAGTATGAATAGAAAAACACTCTGAACAGTTAATTTTAAAAATACCTGAAAGCGTATTGAAAAGGAAATCTGTTTTTATGTCAGCTCTTACACCTGATTTCTTTGCTTGACCTCAAGTTCTAACTGAATTGGGCTTCGGAAAACATAAAGTTATTTTGAATCTTGGCTGAAACTATTGTTAATTCTAGTGTATATCCATAAACGTAATGCAGGTGATGTAAGTTTTTCTAGCAGCTCTTCCTTTTACATATTATGAACAAAAATGGCACTAGGTGTGAGGAATCGAGATTCAAAGCTCTTGGACATAGGCAGTGAATCATGTACTCCTATAGCGGATACTTTTGTCTATTAGGTTAATACAGATATGTTACAAATATCTTTTTTTATGTACCTTAAAATTATTGTACCAACATAGTTAATCATGACTATTTTTCTCTGTGGCTTAAAAGATGTTCTGTAAAATACCTTTGAGCTTGTCTTTGTATTGGTCTAACGAGGGTTCCTTGTGTCATTGGCCAGTGGCTAGGCTGTGTACGCACAGAGTGGGACTCTGTAAGACACGGTAGAGGGTGCCTTCTGCAGAACTGAATGCTTAACAGAGGCACTGAAGGTCACAAGACGCTGAGAGATACTGGAGTCCTGTTGTAACCAGAGTAGAAGGTCTTGCTTACTTAGAAGCTCATTTGGGGCTATAGAAGAGACATACCTTAAGAGAATCACAATCTAATATGAAGAATAAAACCAAATAGGCCTACTCTAACACAGTATAAAAACAAGCATGAAAGGATCAAGGGTATCTGCTCATGATTCTGGAAGGTGCAAAGTTCAAGACCATAATGTCAGCATCTAGAGAGGTTAATCTTATGGCGGGGGAGTGGAAGGCAGAAGGGCAAGAGAATGTGAGAGAAAGCTTGCTTTTTTATAATAAAGCCATTCCCCACATCACTAACACACTCCCATGATAAGTGGTAACAGCATTAATCCATTCATGAGGGTAGAGCAACCTAATCACTCTTAGAGGTCCCACCTCCTATAATTACATTTCAGTATGAATTTTGGAGGGGATATTCAAAACATAGCAAGGGTCAAATGAGATGGCATATGAAAAAGAGGTTAGCAGGCTGGGCATGGTGCCTCATGCCTATAATCCCAGTACTTTGGGAGGCCGAGGTAGGCGAATCACTTGAGGTCAGGAGTTTGAGACCAGCCTGGCCAACATGGTGAAACTCCGTCTCTACTACTCATGATGCTGAGGCAGGAGAATCGCTTTAACCCAGGAGGCAGAGGTTGCAGTGAGCTGAGATTGCACCACTGCACTCCAGCCTGGATGAGAGAGTGAGGCTCCATCTCCAAAAAAAAAAAAAAAAAAAAAAAAAATGGTGAGGGAGCTGAACATAGCCCCTTTCTCCTTTTACCAAAATTCAGTTCTATGCAAGAAAGTGATTTGTATGGTTTCTTGAGGACTCATTTTCTGAAATGAAAATAAATCATGCAAAGCAATACCCATTTACTGACAAATATATACTTGCCGTATTATTATAGTCAGGCATATGTTTTATTTTGAACACCAGTGGTTTGGTCATTCAATGGAGGCAAAATTATTTCTAAATACTAAGTACCCTTCAAAGAGGCATTAGCATCTATGAATGTTACATGCTGCATGGATCAAGCTGTTAATCAGGTATATTTTATTGTTACGTATTTTCATGAGAGGAAGAAAAATGTTCCATAGTGAAATCAATTGAGAGCTAACTAAAGTTATTAAACATTCAGAGTCAAATCATTTAAACACACTAGACCAGGATTTGACTTTCTGAGGAAACTATGTCTTAATAATAAATCTTAAGATCTAAGACCGGTGTTAAATCATTTCATAGAAGTGTTAGATATTTTGCTCTGAAAAAAATGGCCTCCTAAGTTCTAAGAACAGAAGTGGTCTATGACTGTGATACATCCTTCTTTGGAAATAACTAATAACTTATAAGAACTGAATTATGAGGGAAGAAATATGACTTAACAGAAAAGAAAGTTGTTTTAATGAGTCATTAGGCTATTTAGGTAAGTATGAATCAGTTACTATTTTAATGTAAATATGTGTGGTTTTAAGATCTATTTTAAAAAGTGAATTGTGATAGAATTTAAAACTCAATGAATATATAATGAACTACTGAAAAACAACTTTCCTTTTTCAAAGGTTTAAGCATTTTTTTTCAGTAAATCAAGTTATTAAAGGGAACGTGTAACCTTACATTCAAAGTATATCTTGTTAACTTGCCTTCCCTCTCCTCCCTATGCATTTTTACAGAGAAATAATAAATTTATGCTGAATGTTGATTTTCCAGAAACATCCAAATTTTAGTGGTCTTAGTATTACATATAATAATATAGTATTATATACATATATAATATATACTGTATATATAAGTCTTAATATTATATATATAATGCTCTACTAATATGTAATAATATATGAGAGAGAACAGAACCAATATTATATATATATTCAGAAAGATAGATACACACATATATATGAAATTGTTTCTTGTACTTTATGGAGGCTGAGAAGTCTCATGATCTGTTCTCTGAAAGCTGGAGAACCAAGAAAGCCTATAGTGTGATTTAATCTAAGGCCCAAGGTCCAAGAACCAGGAGCACCAGTGTCCAAAAGCAGGAGAAGGTGAATGTTTCAGCTCAAGCAGAGAGAGTGAATTTTCCCTTCCTCTACCTTTTTGTTATTTTCAGCCCTTCAGTCAATTAAATGATGCCCATCCATATTGGGAAAGGATATCAATTTTACTCAGTTCACCGATTCAAATGCTAATCTCTTCTGGAAACACCCTCACTGATACACACAGAAATAACGTTTATCAGTTATCTGGACATCTCTTAGCTCACTCAAATTGGCACATAGAATGAACCAGCATGTACACATATAGCCTTCTGTGTTGCTCAGTGGAATGCCTGTGACATTAATTTGCTGGGTAGGACAGAATAAAGAATATATATAACAGCAATATATTCATTCAAGCCTTCAGTGATCATTTGCTTTACCTACTGCATACCAGGTATAGTGATGCATGCTGAGATTTTGCCAGTCTCACATGTATACAGTATAATGTGTTGTCTAAGTTGTAGATGCTTACAGAGTATGATAGAAAAAGCCCATTATTTTGCCCATGGCGAGGAGAGGGTCAAAGGAGGTTTGAATAAAATAACTGCCTTGATAAGTCATAAAGGAGGAGTTCTAATTTGCCAGCAGAAAAAGTGGGGAAGAGCATTTCGCTTGGAAGCAGCATGGAGTACACAGACACAGAGGTATAGAAAAGCATGGAATGATTGGAGAACAATTATTTTGTTACTCCTAGACCAAAGGCATTATTAGGAAGGCTGTATCAGTCAGAGTTCCAAGAGAGACCAGATGGCACATTCAAATCGGAATATATTAAAGAATATATTTACAATGGAAATGTTTACAAAGTTGTGGGCTGGGTGCAGGGAAACCACAGATGATGATGTAGTGATGGCATGAGTTACTGGGATGAGCGACAGTAGAGCTGTGACCACCCCTTGACCTAGGGACAGGGGGAGGAAGCAGTTGTGGGAACCTCACAGGACAGAATTGTGGAAAAGAGCCTGTCTTTAGAGGACCGTGACCATCCTTTGAGGAAGCCAGACTGAGGTGACGTTCCAGGAAGGACCCAGAGGAATAAATATCCTGACCTATTCTTCCCTCCTTCTCATCTCCTGCCTGGAGTCTATCACACAAACTCACTGAAGCCAAGGGGGCCAGGGAAGCTTGTTGGAGTTCATGGAGGCCAGACTCTTGGGGTACAGAACACAGTGGAGCAGAGTGGGGAGTGACGGGGACAGGAGATACACATGTGGCCCAGAGGCTTTACAGTGACACCATTAAAATTCAGTAGGCTTGGCCGGGCGCCGTGGCTCAAGCCTGTAATTCCAGCACTTTGGGAGGCCGAGATGGGTGGATCACGAGGTCAGGAGATCGAGACCATCCTGGCTAACACGGTGAAACCCCGTCTCTACTAAAAAGTACAAAAAAACTAGCCGGGCGAGGTGGCGAGCGCCTGTAGTCCCAGCTACTCGGGAGACTGAGGCGGGAGAATGGCGTAAACCAGGAGGCGGAGCTTGCAGTGAGCTGAGATCCGGCCACTGTACTCCAACCTGGGTGACAGAGCCAGACTCTGTCTCAAAAAAAAAAAAAAAAAAA
>NC_037669.1:79759203-79857251 GCF_003255815.1 Theropithecus gelada
AAAGAACAAGAAAAAAAAAAAAAAAAAAAAAAAAAAAAAAAAAAAAAAATTCAGCAGGCTCAAGTTCTAGCTGCCACTTATTTTCTAGCCATGTAACCTTGGAAAAATGACGTAACCACTCCACATATCCAGGTTTACTCACCTGTAAAACAGGGATAGTGTACATGTCAGAGTTGTGGGAATAAATGAGATCCATATAAAGCAATTAATACAGTATCTGGCATACAGTGCTTAGTTATGTGCTCAATACATTGTAGCCATTACTTGAAATAAAAGAATGATAACATGATTAGATTTGTTTTGAAAAGTTAAGCAGTTTTCCATGTTGCTACAGAGATTCATAAAGATCAACGCAAAATTATATGTACTTTTTCCTTAAAACTTCATAGGCGCACACACACATCACTTGGAACTGGGGAGTGATTCAGTGGGGATACAAACTGGAAAGAGCAATGGTAAGGACTAATGTGGGGTTGCCGACCTGGATAGGAGCACCACGAATTGAGAGAAGAGGAAAAGGAGCCTGTTTCCTGCACCTCTTTTTATTTTTTGATACCCAACTCTTTGTTTGATACTGCCCTTTTCTTCCCTAGAAACTTTTACCTGTGACTTATTCAGCTCCTGTAACGAACATCCACATTTGAACTTCACAGCGTCTTTCCTTTTCAGTTGCTAGATTTACGCAACATGAAGAAATTAAAGGACATTTCCAAAAGGCTTGGGGATACCTTCTGAAGTTCTCTGCTGCTTATCATCATTGTTACAGCGATTTAACTTGTGATTTCTCTAACAAGGGCTTTTTGCCCCAACTCTTTTTGTTTGGGATTTGTCTGCCATTTATTGAAGACTCATTTGATATTTTGTATACCGTACCCTGTTTATCCCTCAATGTGACTCTATAAGGAAGGCAATCTGATCCACATTTTATTGATGAAGAAACTGAGTCTCAGAAGAGTTAATAAAATTGGAGGTACCATTGAAAAGATGAGGTGTTCAGCTCCATTCACGTAGGTGATAAAAATACACGACATGTGTCTCACGTACATGATAAAAATGTATCTCGTGTATGATTTAATTTGTTGAATGCTTAAATGGCAGACACCGTGTGGGGATAAAGAGGTAACTAACACACTGTCCTTATCCATAGTAAGCCCACAGCTCATACCTAGTGGTGTCATGCTTGCTAGAAACAAAAAGTATGGTGAGATAAATTAATTCGTTCTGAAAATGAAATTAAAACAAGACATTTTGTTACTCCTTTCCAAAAAAAAAAAAAAAATCTGAACAGAAAAGCCTTCACATTTGGTAAGCTCTTCGCTTCTAAGTATTACATCTCAATATCAACCAGCAGATATATAGGATTACTAAGTTTAAAGATCTAAAATGTATAATGTGAGGACTGATGGTAATTGTATTGTATTAGGGATTTTGTTAAGGAAGTAGATTTTAGCTGCTCTTGTCGTACACAAGGAATAACCATGTGAGATGCTATGTTAATTCGGTTCACTTAGTAACCATTTTACTATCTATATATATCCCATAACATCATGCTATAAACTTCAAGTATACATAATAAAATTATTTTTTAAAAAATCTCAGTATTAAACACAGATTTTTGACACCCATGGTGGAGATGTGTGCACAGTTTAGTTGAGTGACAATGTGATGCAGCAGGTCTTGAGTTGACTTGTGTCACTTGATTTAAGAATGGAAGGAGAAAACTGTTTTTGTAAATGAAGGCTTGAGTGGAACAGACTTCTGGATTTGACTTCTGTGAGATATGAGGTGGTAAAGCTCACTTCCCTCAAAAGGACTTATCCTCCTTTACTATTGCCCTTTGGTGTTTGTAGGAGTCAGGAGAGATGTGGTAAGAATTTTTATTTCAAATGGTCTAAGTTCTGTGTTCACTCTCATTGAAGTGTAAAATCTGTCTCTCTTTCTCTCTGGCCAGTGGGGTTCCGTGTCTGAAATACTGTATTGCTTTTGTTGTCTTTTGTTGGTTTGATTCTTGAATCTCTACTCCTTTACCTACATAACTGACTCAATAGCTGCCCAAAGAAACTTGTCACCTGTTGCTATTGCATCTTCTATGAAGAATCCATTCTTTGTTTACTTGCTTGGTCCAAGGTTGGGAGTCTTGCATCCTAGCTAGTCACTCATTTACACACTCACTGCTACAGGAAATCCATTCAACCTCCTCTACAGTTGGTGGGGGTGTCTTTTATTTATAAAACACAGAGTTTTTTTGTGTATGTGCCCTTGAAAAAGAATAGTGCCCTTCTCCATTTTTTTTGCCTGACAAACACCTCTCATCTCTTGAGATGCTGTTCAAATACAGCACCATCTCTGAGCTGAGATTTTGTCTTGTTCATCCTATAAAGCGAATTTCTAGTTTTATCTCTTCTTTATAGCATTTTATTATAATCTGTCTGTTTACTTCTCCCCACTGCACTCTCACAGGCATGACTTGCTCATTTTTACATCTCCAATACATAGCACAGTACTTGGTATTTGGTAGATATCCAGTAACTGTTTATTGGATGAATGGATGAATAAATCACTGAGTAGCAGGAAACGGGGAGCCATCACCAGGACATATTACACCAGTATTCGAAAAAGATAAGCTAAGCAGTGGGATGTATATGAATTTGTGGGAAGAAAAGTAGGAATCACATGGGTCGGACAGAAGGCTTTTTCAATAATTCAGATTTAGATTTGGGTTGTGGTTGACAAAGCAGGGATAAAGAGGTCAAAATGAATCGTTTTGGAGGGATATAACTCGAGCAGACATTTGTTTTGAAGGTGAAGTTGAGGCAGCTGTCAGTCAGACATTCCAAGCCTGGGTCAGTGGAGACAAGGTGGCTCCGTTGATAAGACAGACTGTTTGAGAAGGGAAGCTTGTGAGAAGATGCTGTGAATTTGGTTTTGGCCATATTGATTTTGAATTAAAGAACAGGCTTATGACTTGATGAAGGGAAGAGAAAAGAGTTTGCATGCCTACTAAATATTGCTGCTATTTATTAGTTACCTATTTCATAGGATAGGTATTGTTGCCCTCATTTTGTGTGTGCTCAGGGTGAATCTCAGTGAAGTTATATGCCTTACCCAAGGTCACAGAAAGACAGAATTAAAACCCAGGGCTCTCAGAGTCAAAGACTAGCACTTTTCCATTCTACCATAACATTCTTCTAGGCTGAATGGATCATTTCACTGTTTAGTATCTGAACTCTGTGCTTTATTGGCCTCAGTGCCTTCTCTCATGCTTTCTCTTTCTTAGCATTATTTCCCTTTTTCTTTGAACCTCCTTAACTTGCCTTTGTCTTTTATAGGGCCAGCAAATTGATACCTTCTGGAGGCTTTTCAAGGTTGTTTCAGAGTGAGACTCCATCTCAAACATCTCAAAACAAAAAAAAATTGTTTCTTGCCCCACCCATACTCAATCTTTGACTCTTTTAGTGTTTAGTATTTTGATTAAGTTGTGGTCATAAATATTATAATTATGGAGTTTAATATAAGTCCTAAAAAAGCTTAATATTTGAATATAATGGAAATGGTAGATGCACCTAATGGGGAACTTTCAAACCTGCACATTTGTATTCTTTGTCCAAAGCATGGATCTGTCGTTTCCTTACAGCATGGAGAAAAAAAAAAAAAAGTCTTGAATGTCCTAGTGTTCTAGTGTTTGCATAATTGGTTTTCATCCCTGCTCTCTGCTAATTGCTTTCAAGGATCTCTGCTATATCCTGCATTTCCCATCATTGTTGGATTTTATTGACTTCTCTTAGAAAGCCAGCCTGATATATAAAATTCTATTACCCTGGGACCTTTGCCTATGATGCTGTTATGCTTTTAGGGAAGACAATGGTTGGTTCTGTGAAAAAGGACCTGTCGGAGGACACTGGAATTTCATAATCTATCAAGAAAAAGATAGAGCCCAGATGATAAATACCGGAACCTTTTGCTCCTGTCTCTTTGGTGAAAACAAGTGGTATTTGGCTTGCTGTGGTGAGGGGGTCATAGGCTGTCATAGAATTAGAAAAAGACAGTTTGATATTCAGGCCAGGCACAGTGGCTCATGCCTGTAATCCCAGCACTTTGGGAGGCCACGGCAGGCGGATCATGAGGTCAAGAGATCGAGACCATACTGGCCAACATGGTGAAACCCTGTTGCTACTAAAAATACAAAAATTAGCTGGACACGGTGGTGCACACCCATAATCTCAGCTACTTAGGACACTGAGGCAGGAGAATCGCTTGAACCCAGGAGGCGGAGATTGCATTGAGCCGAGATCATACCACTATACTCCAGCTTGATGACACAGCAAGACTCTGTCTCCAAAAGAAAAAAAAAAAAAAAAAAAAATTTTGATATTCAAAGTAATAACATATTTTGGAAATCGAATTTTTTCAGTTTTGTATCCAAATATGAAGTCAAGCCAGTCTACTCTGTTCTGCAACAAGGCAAAATCTCTGCTGTGTAATTCTCAACCATGACTCTTGGGGAAGGCTTCTTTGTACTGTGGCGTAGTGCATGTGATTTGGCTCACACTTCTGGAATACCTGCTGTGTTCTCAGTGCTGGGCAAGTGCTGATGGGATACCACCCCTGACTTAATGACCTTTTGTTTTTTGTCCTGCTGCTTGAACAAGTAGACTACAACCCCTCAACACCTCCTATAGACAAAGATAAACAACCTACCATTTATTGAACATGTACAACACACATTATTTAATATAAATTTTCCATCAATTCTATCACTTAGTTACCATTATTCCATTTTATAGATGAAGACAGTAAGAAAGGAGATGAATAATTTCCCCAAAGACCTTCAACTAGTGAAGACCTGAGCCAGATTATAACCCAGTTCACCTGGCTTCAAAACCAAGCCTTTTGATTGAAGTGCCATAAATGTAGGAGCTGGTAGACAAATGGATAAGCACTAGAAAGTATAGATCTATCATGTTGTATCTGTGTTATCCGCCCCTTCTTTACTTCACAATTTTTATTAGCCTTTCACTGTGTCACTATGCTCTTTCTGAAATAAAGCTGATTTTGTTTATGTCAGAACACTATGGCCTTAACTTTTTTGCCTAGGCTCTCACTAATATTTGCTCAATTATCATAATTCAGTGTGATTTACTTCTTAAGAATATAGGCAACACCTGAGATCTTTGTGCCAAACGCCAGAAGGAATAGAATGGTTTTGTTTTCTTTTTTGCCTTTTTCTTCCTCATCTTCCTTTGTTCTGACTGTGGTCCAGAGAGGAAACTTCTCAGCCAAATACATCTCTAGTATCAAAATCTCCAAATAGTGGCTGGAAAGGATTATTCTCTAAAATGAGTTCTGTCTTTAGAACGTTTTAATCTATTTTAAGTCACAAATATATATTAAGTGCTTGTTATGTTGAGGGTGCTATTATGTGCAGTGAAGAATACCAAGCTAAGTGAATTGAACTTTGCCTTGAAGAATGGTAAGGTGCAGCGCCTTCTTTCTCAAAACTTATGTGGTTCTCCAGACACCTGGAGTACATAATAAAACACAAATTGCTAAGCTGTATCTCCAGAGTTTTTATTCCAGAGGTTTGGGTTGGAGGTCTATAGTTCTAACTTCTAACATGTTCCCAGATGCTGCTGATGCTGCTGTTCTGGGATCACATTATCAGAGTCATTTATCTATTGGGAGAAGGTCAGTTCTCATCTCTGAGCCAGTATGATGGAGAGGGATGGAATGCTAAAACCATTCTTGAACAACAGGATAGTCTTATGCAAAAACTATGATGGCCATGTGATTAAGTGTTGTGAAAATCAGTAGTAGAACACAGATCAATGCTTTTAAAATATGCTTTGCAATATGTTAAATATGTGTATCAATATGAAAATATACACTATGGAGAATAATATGCCTAAGTACAACATCCACAGAATATTTTCATGTTGGATTAAGCTTCCTAGCTTTGAGTGAGGGTTGATGTCAATTGATCCTTAGATAGCGTGTAAACTTTGTTGAGAAATCATCATTTAATGTATTGGGACCCATTGAAAGTGATCTTGGGCCAAGCGCGGTGGCTCATGCCTGTAATTCCAGCACTTTGGGAGCCCGAGGTGGGTGGATCACCTGAAGTCGGGAGTTCGAGACCAGTCTGACCAACATGGCAAAACCCTGTCTGTATTAAAAATACAAAAAATTAGCCAGGTATAGCGATGGGTGCCTATAATCCCAGCTCCTCAGGAGACTGAGGCAGGAGAATCGCTTGAGCTTGAACCTGGGAGACAGAGGTTGCAGTGAGCCAAGATCACGCCACTGCATACCAGCCTGGGCAACACAGCCAAACTCCATCTCAAAAAAAAAAAAAAAAAAGATCTCAGCTGGTGTTTGCCTGGGGAAGACCTGATTATTTGAAACAATCCCGAGTTTCTTAATCACTTGAGAATGCCTACATAATATTTTAGACAGATGGAAACATATCATGGACCAGAGATCTCAAGGAAAGAAACGTAATTTGAACTAGAACCTGACTGTGTTGTATGGCTCTCCTCAACGATGTGGTTTCTCAACTTATTTCTTTAAGGGCTTCATTGTTTGAATTTGCACTGATTTCACTAGTTGTTTGGTATTGATCTATGACATGTAAAGCACCTGGCCCAGTTCTAGCCACACATTTGACGTCAAATAGATGTTCTCTGCCTGAAAGATGTGAGCTGAAGACCTAAGAGAAGTATTTAAGGTAAAATTCTGATTCCAAGTTTCTGTAAAGGCATCCATACAATTTACTTTCTTCCTGTTTTTTGTTTGTTTGTTTGTTTGTTTGTTTGTTTGTCTCTGGCTTCCTGATATATAATAGAAGTTTTTTGTCAGTCTCAAATCAAGTATCTGGTATTCAGTTTTCTTTTGGTAGCTTCTCTCGAAAGCCTGTTAAAGCTTCTCAATGACTTGTATTGAAATAGATGTTTTATGTTTCACGGTGTTCTCAATAAGCTGGTGGAGTACTTTCACTCATAGCTTAGGATGGAGTGGCAGGACAATTATCTACACTAGTCTTACATTTTACTCTGGTTATCATATAAGAAAAAAATCCTTCAAATGATTTGTCCTTTTTGAAAAACTGGCTTTCCATTTTAAGTTCTCCTACACTGACTGAAGAACATAAAAATTTAGGCCATCATATTCTTGTTCATTGTTGGTTTAGTTGTGCTCAGGAGGCTTGAACTTGGGCAGGTAAAAAAACCACAGTTGAAGTCAATCTGTTCTACAATGGAGGACGTGCTTAGTATGGCATTGGGAAACTGTTTCAGAAGGCTCTGCTCTGTCACTTTTACAGCGTTATTAGGGGATGATAGAGCAAATACTAAGACTTGGTAAATATCCTTCCTGAACAAACACAATTTTCAATACCACTCATAAATATAATGTAAGATTATTTCATGATTATATATTTTAGTTTCTTAAAATTGTCAGGTTCTTTCTCTGGCACAGTGTGAACTACAGTGTTCCTTCATGGCACAGTGCCAGTTATTATTTTTGGATCTCTGAACTCATTGATACAAGCCCTTTACAATCTCCATTATGCTTCTCGAGTTTGGGTGTTGATTTGACAATGACCCAGTGATTAAACAAAATCATCATAAGGAGACAAAGATAAGGAACAATTTTCACTAAATGGAAGTATTTATGTATTTACCTACTCTCTAAATAAGGTTACAAATACTAGACAAAGGAGGTACACCTGTGAATTACAACATAAAGAGTTTCCGAATTAGAGTTACTTCGTTGACATTTGTCATCTCTACTTGTCAAGATAAATTTTAAAAAAAATTTGTGACAAAAACTGGAAGAATAACCTATTGCTGTTTTGGAAGTAATTTGTTCTATTTGTAGATAGCTGCTGCTGATTGTTTCTTTGCATGTCCATTGAGTTTTAAAATCTATTTCACTTTGACTTCAAATTTAGTGTTTTTAAATAGCAATTTTTCATTTCATTTAGAAACATTAAAAAGTGTATGCAGCCTTTTGAAATTTTTTAATCATGTAATGTCATTTTCTTGCTTTGCTTTTTTTCCCCAAATAAAGCCATCTGTTTAGTAAACATGGAAAATTGATTGATATGGAACCCAAAAAGTTCATAATGACAACTAAATAACAGATGACAGATTAGATAAGAACAAGTCATTAAGTTGGCCTATAAAAGGACAGCCATCTGTACCACTGAAACAATCTCCCTATTGATGGCAGTAATAATTTTCTGAGTCCATGACAGCTAGGAATTGATAGAATAAAACGGAAAGCTTGTAAATTGAGAAGTGGAACTTAATTTTGGGTAATTAGCCTAACTATTTTGTTCCAGTGTTACATGACGAGTGGAGATTATAACAAAATCCTTGGAGAACAAAAAACATTTATTCTGTGTATGCGTGTGTTTTATCTGACACACAAAATAACTAATTTACACTTGTTTTGTTTGACTGAATTATTTAAAACTGTTAAGAGTCTAAATCATTGAGGATTAAAAAGATTTATGTTTTAAGATTCTTTAAAGTCCTAGTTTACACATAACTGATGGATAACTAAATCATAAATTTATTGGAAATGTTTAAGTAGTCACAGACTCCCAGAAGTGAAAAGGCCCATAGGACTAACTGCCCTTGCTTCGCCAGTCCTGTCCTCAAAGTCAAGTCCAATTTTATGATCCCTAACAAAATACTAAAGAATAACAAGAATAAAGTGTACTACTGATTCCCTAAGATAATGGTATATATTTAGTAGAGTTAAGCAGAATCAGCCATTAGATATTACCAATTGGACCTGCATACTTTGAGAGAAGCCATATTTGGTGACGTTTAAAAACAAGATTGAATTAGTTGGCTTTAATATAGAATTGTTCTTTATGTTTTTCTCAGCAGTGAGCTAATCCTCTCAATAACACTAAAACATTTGAACCTTTGCTTTTTAACATGGACTTATTATTAGAATTAAATTTGGGAAAAGTGACTTAACTGGTATTGAATTCTTGTTCTGATAACTACTCTTTATCTGTTTCTTTAGATTGGGTTGGCTTGGGGCTTTTTAGAGAATCATCTTATATCAGAACCTAAGGAGATATTAAACTGAGTCTGTTCTTAGCAGGGCATAGAAATATATGCCTTCAGATCCTATGCCTTGGATTTTCATTTTTACAAATCTGATGGGCCACACATATGGGTTGGAAAAGTTTAGAATAAGAATATGAATAAGAAAGTAAGTCACTAATCAGTCTACCTTTCACAGATAATGACTAATACTATTTTAATGTGCATACTTTTTTACTATGCATTTATGTATGCTTTAAAAATAAAATAATTGTATTTTAAAAAATTTTGGTGCCATTTTTCATTTAATATGTTATAAGCATATCATACGTCATAAAAATTATAGCATAGTACTCTATTGTATCACATACCATTTTTTATATTACCACCTCTTTATTGTGAGACAGTTGGATTCTCCAGTCCATCATCGTGATAGAAAAATCCTAGTACATGAGTCTCTGGCCATCTCTTCTTGTTTCCTTGCAGTTCTAAGAAGTAGAATAGCTAAGATAAATGTATAAAATTTGTTAAGGTTCTGGGGGCATATTACCAATTTTTCTCTAAAAAAGCTATCAGCTGAACAGGACTGTATGAATGTCAACTTCTTTGTACACTTCTTATAAATTTTTAAAAATTACTGCAATTTTAGAAGTGTGTATGTCTCATTTTAACTCGATTTTTGCTTGAGATTGACTTTTTTACGGATTTGTTTTTCAGCCACTCACATACTTTTCTTCTGGGAATTGGCTATTCTGTATCATTTCCAAAGAGTTGACTTTATTTAATGTTATCATTAATTTGTAACTTTTTCCAACATGAAAGCTCTATGTTTGCATAGAGGTTTAAAAAAATAAAAAAGCTCACTTTTTTGTTTGATTAAGGCTACTATGCCAAGCAGTATTCATGCTTAATTTGTTGTCTAAATTGATTAGACAAAGAAGAGGAATTCAGGCTTAGACTCACCAGCACAAGGAGATGTAGGGAACATCTGGCACTGAGGTTCAGGTCTTGTGTGCCCTGAGGGAAGGTGAGAAATTCCCTTTGATAGTTTTCACTCTTAAGCCTTTTTAGTAGACCCTCTACTGGGCAGAGCACTTGACATGTAGTATACTTCGTATAGTGCATAATAATCACCTAAGCAGTTAAACTTTTACCAACCAGGCCCGGGCATCTTAAATAAAAAGAGAAGTTTTTTATTTAATGTTTTAGGGCCGATGGAGGAGGTGGTTAGAGAAGCAGTGGAGGATTCAGTTTCATAGTAAATGGGTCTGAATTTTTGTCTTTCAGAAGGAATTACATTAAGTCTGTGAAGAAGGGGTCATAGTCGAAGGTGTAAAATAATATTAAGATCACCTCGAAAATTTTAGGAAAAATGATTTCAACTGTATCCTGTTAAGCCATTGAAATAAATGTTAAGAACTGCTCTCCAAGCAAATCAATTGATCAACTGAAAATGAGTGCCATCCAGGGAGCCACCTGTTGTGCTTTAAGGAATTGATCTCCAAGGGAGATAAACATGCAGAACTGAATCTCCCACATTGAGGATGTGAGGCCACTCTGACCAGAGGGAGCTCCTAGGTAAGAACTCCCTTATTTCCTGGCACCTGATAAAACTGGGTAAATAGGGCTCTGATAAGAAATGCTTTTAGGGCAGGTATGGTGCCTTGAGCCTGTAAACCCAGTGACCTGTGAGACTGCGGTTGGGAGGATCACTTGAGGCTAGGAGTTTGAGATCAGCCTAGGCAACAAAGCAAGACCCTGTCTCTGAAAGTATGAATAAAATTTTTAAAGATTATCTGGGTGTGGTTGTAGACTACTGTAATCTCCGCTACTCAGTAGCCTGAGGCAGGAGGATCACATGAACCTAGGAGTTCAAGGCTACAGTAAGCTATCATTGCACCACTCTACTTTAGCCTGAATGACAGAGTAAGACCCCATCTCTTAAAAGAAATTGAAAAAAGAAATGCTTTTAGAAAAAGCATAGCTTTTTATATTAAATACGAGTTAATATACACATGCTGCTTGAAGCAAGATATGAAAGAATTTAACATCTGGGTATAGTGAGTACCTGTGATATTTCTTTCAATTTTAACATGTGTTGGATTGTAAAATTCTTAGTTTCCTATTGTTCTGTGTACATCTTTTACCTTTAAAGAAACCTGTTTTAGGCTCACCACTAACAGATTTAGTGCCTAAAACCTCTCAGCATATTTTTGCCTGCATCATCCAAGCTTATTTTTGCCTCATATTTAAGTTGCTTCTCTTGGCTCTTATGCAGGCTCAAGTAAAATAATTCATTTATTTTCTCTGCACTTAGTATTTATTGAGTGCCTTCTATGAGCACGCTCCTATGTGCTGGAAATACAAAAATGAGAGCCATGGTTTCCTATCTCAAGTAGCAATTACTCCAGTGGGTAAGACAATCATCTGAAGAGCTAATTACAATACAGGGCAAGAAGTGAAATGATGGAGGTTGCACAGGATGTTAGCAAGCTATAAGGAGGAACAAACTTACCAAAGAAAGCTTCTTGAGGGTAAGCGCTTGCTAGTTAAATCTTTAGAGGGCACAGGGGTTAGCCAGGTTTAGGACTGAGAAGTAAAGGAAAGGCATGGTTTCTGCATGGATCTATAAGTGATTTTGTTGTATTAGGAAATAAGATATAAGCAGAGAATGACAAAGGTGACTGATTGGTTTCCTTGCCAACTGTGAGTACTAGACTATTAGATTCTCTAGATTTTCAAATGCCCCAGGGCAATTAGTAGGAGGATTCTATGCGAATGTTTATCTTGCTTTCCTCACCACATCGTGGTGGTGTTCTCAGCTCTTCATAGGTATTATCAGTTAGCTCATCCTTTGGTTTTATCTGTAGTGATAGCAAATTTTTATGATACAACTTAGAAGTATTACAGGTAATAACTCCTTCACCATAGTCTCCATTTCCCTGACCCTGCTCTTGACTACCTCTATTGCATGTATCGTTAGACAAAATTCTAAGTCAAAGTGAGAAAATGTGCCTTTCTCATTTTCTGCATACAAAGTTAGACCAGACCTCTCTTTCCACCATGCCCATCAACCATAGCACTCAAAGTTTTGGGCTGCTATGAGATGAGATGCTTGCGTCCAAGTGTAATTCAATGTATTGCTTCCTTCATTGAGAAAGTACTGTTATGAAAAATAAGTAACTGTCAAACTAAACAATGTAACTAGTGATATAGTTAATTTATGTTAAGGGACAGGCCCCTTGTTTTAGTTTGCTGTTGCTATATAACAAATTACTCGAAATTTAGTGGTATTAAGATAACACACATTTATTATCTCACAGTTCATGTAAGTCAGAAGTTCAGACGTGGGTTAATGGCTTTTTTTTGCTTCAGTGTCCTACCAGGCTGCAATATAGCTTTTGGTTGGGGCTGTGGTCTCATCAGCTGCTTAACTGGGGAGGGATCTACTTCCAAGCTCCCTCAGATTGTTGACAGACTTCATTTCTTTGTGGCTATAGGATTCATGACAGTTTGTTTCTTCAAAGCCAAGAAGAGAGAGAGACTCTAGAGTGAGTTTGCTAGCAAGGTGGAGTTTTACATAACATAATCATAGCAGTAATATTCTATCATCTTTGCATTTCTTTTGGTTGGAAGCAAGTCACTGCTACTGTTCACACTCAAGAGAGGAGATTATACACAAGAGCATGAATACAGAGGTTTGGATCATGGAGGTTACCTGTTTATCACACTTATCTTTTCTTAGGCCAAAAAAGAAAAAAGTAGGTTGTGGAGTGGCAATATTCCATAGCCATACTTTAAGTAGCACTGTTGGTGGAATACAGGGAGGAAGGAGGGAGAAGAAATGGGAGGAAGTCACCTCTTACTTCCTTTCAGCTTCCTGAACCAGGAACAAAGGTGACACCATCTTTGGGAAAGCACAAATGCTTAAACATGTATCTTATTTGTTCTACATAGTGGTTTTTTAAAAAATTGTGACATTATGTATAGTTTTGGAGATAATATGTAGAAATTTCTATTTGTGGTTCCATTTAATATGTATATATAAAATCCTGGCAGTTTGGAGCTCTACCCTTCTACATGGCAAATATTGGTTAGAGATGAGTAGCTGAAACCCATTTTTAGTTGGGATATGGGCTTGCCAGTTTAGTGCCATCTCCACTACTCAGAAGCCAAGTACATGTGTACACTAACCAGGTTTGCCCTGCTTGCTTACTATACCTGCCCTGGCTTCTTCAGGCATCTGAGGTGGGAGTCTCCAGGACCCTCAGTTCCCCAGTTGCAACTGGGATTGTTACTTTAACTGTGGTCCTTGATCCTTTCACTCCTGATATAGGTATGGGAGTGTGTACTGTAATAATCTGTTAATTTTATTTCTGCAGAACCTAGTCATTACTTACAGCATTTCTGGTGAGTGGCTCCTACATCAGTACCAATTCTCTCCTATTGCTTTATCAGACCAATGGTCTCCACTGCCTTAATTTTAGCTGTTCCAGCCAGATAGACAAGAGAATGAATCAGAAAATTCTCATTGCTTGAGAAAACAGATGTCAGTGTAACTAGGTTTTACCCTCATGGGGTTGACAATCTGGAAGGGACTATGTGATGTTAGATATAAATATGATAATAATATATGATTTATAGTAAGTTACCTTATGAATTCAGCAACTGAATTGGCTTTCCAACATTTTTAAAATTGTGATTTATTTAGCAAACCTTGTCCGAATTGTATAAATTTTAAAAGGAAATGCTGATCTTTGAATTGCTTTTTCTCAGGAAGCTGTGTTTGCTTAAGTCTTTGTTTATAAGTTTATTAATAAACAGTCTATCTTTGGAGGCATTTATATTTTTGGAGTTTAGTACCTTCTGAAAAAGTTAGACTTACAATGAATCTCTTGGAATATGATTGCTTATCAGTTACATATTTTAAAAATAGAATATAAACTCCTTAGTTGTAGGGATTGGTCTGATTTTTATCTTTTAGGCACAACAGGAAGCATTCCAGAAAACATTTGGAAATGCAAATTGTTTTTACTTGTCCACGTTGTAAGCATTAAGACGTAATAATTTTCATTTCTTTTATGTAATGTACTATTTATCTGTCCTTCCCACAAAATCCATAAACAACTTGAAATCATGGAGTCTTCTCAGTACGTAGACCAGAGGCTGACACTTAGTGGCTTGTGAGCTGAATTCAGCAGTAGATGTGTTGTTGAGTTAGCTTCTAACACTTCAAAATTCAGACTGTGAGTACAAATTTAATTTTGTCTTTTCCCTTTTAAAAAGTAGAAAATGGATACTTTTTTATTAGTTACTTTAATAAAACCCAGTACTACTTTGATTTTAAGAAACCTGCTGTTCTATTTGGAGAATAATCTTACTACAAAGTACAAAGCTTATATGTGAATCTGTTGGATGTCAAGTAGTGCCATACTACACATGTTTATTTCTCTTATACCTACAATCAGCTGGGGTCACCTAGGCAACTCTGCTGAGGTTGGCTAAGTTCAATCACATGTCAGAATTAGCTGGCTGGGTGATGATCTAGGCTGTTCTTGACTGGAATGACTTAGCTCTGCTCTAAATATTTCATATCCGTCAGCAGGCTAACCCTGGCATGTTCTAATGCTGATGGCAAATGGGAAGAGCACAAAGAGAAATACACAAAGCCTTTTCAAACCTCTTCCCAAGTCCATTTGCTAACATCCCATTGGCCAAGTCGAGTCACATGGCTAAGCCAAGCATCCAAAGCTGAGTCAGGATGCGTAACGGGAAGACACTGCAAATAACATGGGGCCATTTTTGCTCTCTGCCACAAGAGCTGTTGTCTAGGTGCCCATGACTTATTGCCAAATCCCAGCTATACTTACACATGTTTGTGTCTTACCTTGTATTTCTTAGAATTATAAATCTAAGCTCTTTCAGAAAAGGAAAGTTAATAAATAAATGGCAATCTCTTTTCCTTTAGTGGTTTTAATTTTGTTGTACATGTTAACTTTCTTTGTGAAGAAAACCCAAAAATGAAATCCTTGGTTTTAATATGAACTCTATGATCTTGGTTAAAAAAAAAAAATTAACACTGCTATTTGTGAAAAGATTTCAACACTATTGAAGAGATATACAAGCTGTTTATGATTTTGCTTACAGGTGGAAATACTAGGTTTAAAAATTGGTAAAGCAGCAATAATTAACCTAATCTAAAAACTATCCTTTGCTAAGTAGTTGCTTTTTTCATTCATTTATTCATTCATTCATTTGTTAAACATTTGTCAACCCTTAAGTGTGGTTAAATAATTACAAATAGACACATTTTTTTTTTTCAGTATACATTCTGCCCTTACAGGGTTATTCATTTTACTAATTTACCATGAATTTCTTTTTAAAATGAAAGAATAGGCCAGGTGAGGTGGCTCACACCTGTAATCCCAGAACTTTGGGAGGCTGAGGTGGGTGGATTACCTGAGGTCAGGAGTTTGAGACCAGCCTGGCCAACATGGAGAAACCCCGTCTTTACTAAAATTACAAAAATTAGCCAGGTGTAATGGTGGGCGCCTATAGTCCCAGCTACTTGGGAGGCTGAGGCAGGAGAATCGCTTGAACCCAGGAGGTGGAGGTTGCAGTGAGCCAAGATTGTGCCATTGCACTCCAGCCTGGGCGACAAGAACAAGACTTCGTCTCAAAAAAAAAAAAAAAAAAGGGTAGGCATGCTTGGGGTTTGGGGCAAATAACACAAAAGTATATACAAAACAAAACAAAAACAAAACCAACAAACCAGTGGTGATCTGAAGACAAGATTGAATGTTTTCAATTTTGCTTCAAACTGGAGAATCATCTCGGGGCTGTAGAATGCATTTTCCTTCTTAAGACACATCTTCCTGTACCTACAGGCGTTTGCATCTACAGTAACTGTTGATGTGAGAGTGTTACAGTTTTGTTTTAGTAAATTGCATGAGTAATCATCCCCCCAGCACTTGCTAAGTTGATGCTTCCTTTTTTAATGGCTGTAATATATTTGTAAACATGTTTCTTAACTTACTTGAAAACATGTTGGTTCCATCTCATTTATTTGCAGACAACTTACTGTCTGTTGAATCTTCAGCTTCTTTTATTCTAATGACTCCTTTGAAATATTATTTTAATGAACCTATGAAACACATCATTGTATTCTTTATATTGTGGTTGGACTGCTAATGAGACTCATCCATTAAGTAAATGGCTTTGTAGGCAATGCAAATGTAATAAATAAAGTTAGGCTGTTCTTCTTTACTACTTTTCTGCTGATGGGCATACCACATGCCGAGAAGGTAATGTTTCATGACCAAAACAGTTCAGCTGGTAGGCAGATTGGGAATCTTTACATTGGAAAAAAAAAAATTTCAAGAACATCATAAAAGTATATTTGCAACTCCATCTATTTTTTTATCAAATCAGAAGATAATGTATTTCCCATGTAAGCATTATATTTCTAGATGATATGCCTGATAGAAATTAAGTGTTCATATGATCTATAGGAAAAAAATCTTTAAGGGAATAAATTTTAAAAATCTATTTTAAAACATGACATTTCTAAGAAAGCAACATCCATAAAATGGATTGCTACAGAAACCTAAATTCAGGTCCTTTTCATATTGACTTCATTATGGACTTGAATTTTTCTGCCTTAATAAAAGGAGATGTAGGTCTCAAAACTCATCTTGCACATCTTGTTTTAATGCAATTTAGTTGCAACTGTTTCAACGTTTTGTTCCTTAGTTCAGCCAAAACTGGGTTCTTGTCACACCACCAGGAAAAGTTAGGCATGGAGACAGTTTGAAGGATGAGGGGAATGGAACTTATTTGGCAAAAAGGAAAAACAAAAACAAAAACAAAAAACTCTCAGCAAAGCATGGGGGATTCCTGCTAACAGGTCCCCATCTCACAGATTGATTACAGGCCACATAAATGAGCTGAAGAGAGCAGGCTGCTCCCCTGGGTAAGGTGCAAATTCCCTGTGGCTCCACGCATTTCCCTCAGTGCGCATGTCTGGCTCCAGTCTGCTGTGGGCATGTCCAGTTGACAAGAGCTGTTATTATTAGCATTATGTATTTTCACATTTATAATTGAATGGTTTTATAGGCTTATGACTTCAGATCAGTGAAAACAGAAAGATATCCTTACCATGTTGTTATCTTTCCATTACTATTGTGGGTAGCAAAGGCTGGCCGAGCTGGTATAATTTCTAGGTTTCCAATGCAGTAAAGAGCACTAGCCTCTCTAAGAATAAAAATATTAATTGATGGACATTGCCTGATGGCTCTCTAAGGAATCACTGTGGATTTGGGCACAGACATGGGCAAATGTTGGCAGGGAACATGCTCTGCTTCCCTAGCCAGGACCTTCTCTATTACATTAAACCAATTGCCTTGGGATTGATGGTGGAAATGAAATCTTAAAAGGAAGAACAGGTAAGACCAAGCTTTGCAGACCAACAAAGCTGAAAAACTATCCTTAGTTGTGGAAGTGATATTCCTATCAATAAATTACCAATGCATCTTCAAGTAAGAAATGTTAGCTTAAATACAAGTTAATAGAATGCATTTGTGTGTGTATACAAATATATGTTAGTAACTGTGAAACCAGGTGTTTCTTGTAATTGATAGCATGTCATAGTTTTCAAAAAGACATATTTTCTTTCTTAAAGTACATAAAATAATGGTAGGTCTTACTATTGATGTCATTCAAGATTCAATAAACTGTTGTAATTTAGGAATTTAGTGCTGTGTTCCTATTAAAAGGTCCGTAATGGAAGGTAAAGATGGTCTTTCTATCTTGAGACAATGGTCTGCTTTCACGATTTTGACAATAGAAACAATGCCATCTCTTAGTCACAAGCTGGATTTGGTAGATTGTTCTAGGTTCTCATTCTAGTCTACAATCGGTTTTCTGAAATCTAATAATTTATCCATTCTCTGTGAGCTTGAAAAGCAAAGAGAGTATCCACATGAGTCCATGCCACCATGAATACTTAGTTCTCCTCCTAGTTGAAGAACAGTGTGATTTTAGGTATTTAACAATAGCAGGAACTGGTAAAGAAGCTTACTGTTGGCCATGAGATTCCCTCACAGTAAGCTGTAGACCAGGAAGGTCAGTAGTTCTCATGTTGTCTCTAACTGATGAGTTAGTGTTACCTGGTGTGCTGTGTTGGAACTCACTGTGAGGCCATGCCCAGCTTCAACAGAGATGTGTAGTAAGATCCGGGGGAATACTTGTCATGGACATGTGCTGGATGTCCTTAATAGGAGAACAACATATATTATCTCTGTTGTATACACTTAGTTATTTGGTCATTACCAGTATAACACAAATGATTTAAAATTTGTGAAGTATGGGGAAAAGGGATTAGGATGTTCCTAAACTTAAATAAAGCATATGATTTTCAAAAAGTTTACTTTAAAGCAATTTATTGTTTATACAAACAGAAATTTGCTAATGACATTGTCTTAAGTAACATTCTATGTGTTTGAAATTTTTATGATAAAAAGAAAAAAATCTTAAAATGTAGACTTTTATGATATCTTGGCTAGTAAAATTATTTGAAGTGGGTGACAGACTGATTTGATATCAGTTTCCAAAGAGTGTTAGAATACAGTTTTCATGTGGCTTATTTTTCAATTAGAAAAAGAGTCTTGAAAGATACTTATAAATCTAGCTTTATTTAACTTTCCTGACAAACCCTAAAAGTCAACACATTATCTTCTAACAAGTTTGGAGGAGTCTCTAAAATACAGCCTTTAGCTATTTATGTAGTTTCACCTCACTGTTCCTCCTCCAGTGTTTGCCTTTTATGGCCTCAAGAAAGAGCATAATCTGAAATAATTTCTAGGATGCTGAAGATACGGACTCATGGAATGTGTTCTCTGTAGCACTGACACAACTGGCTTTTCTCAATCTGTTTCTGACAAGGCAAGAATCTTCCGTTGAAATATGGAGAAAATAGATACAAAATACAAATATTTCTATGCATTACCTGCCTAATGTTCACTCTTCTAGATTGCTATTCATATTCTCTTTGTTGAACACATCTCAGTCTGCTCCCTAAGTTGCCCCTAGTTGTCATCAAACAAAAACACCAATATTGAAAACAGTAAAAATGTAAATGCAAGATAGAGAATGGAGAAGTATTAGCTGTTTCCAATAAAATGCTACCCATCAGTAAAATGTAGAAAATACACTTCACTGAAGATCTTTTTGAAATAATAATTAATTACTTTTTAAAGGAATTATTCTAAAGATATGCTAAGCTACTCAGCAGTAATTTAAAGTTGGCAACCTGTTAACAGATCCCCGTCTGTTCCACTGAGGTTGGCCAGCTTCTGTTGGATAACTGTAGTCATAGAGTTTGAAAGCAAAGTGCAAAATGCCATCCTTAAAACTGGAGCTGTCGCATTAAATTATGTCACATTTGATGACAGGTCACAAGAGAAAGTGATACATGATTTTTACAATATGAGCCACCAAAAGCATGCTTCATGGAATTCTAGTAGTCCACCACTGTTAGGAAAGAAGTTAGTTTCTGTCAAAACTTAAGAGAGTCCAGGACTTTTTTTTTCTTTTTTTTTCTTTTGAAACAGAGTCTTGCTTCTTGCCCAGGCTGGAGTGCAGTGGCGCGATCTCGGCTAACTACAAGGTCCGCCTCCCAGGTTCACGCCATTCTCCTGCCTCAGCCTCCCGAGTAACTGGGACTACAGGTGCCCGCCACCACGCCCGGCTAATTTTTTTGTATTTTTAGTAGAGACAGGGTTTCACCGTGTTAACCAGGATGGTCTCGATCTTCTTTTTTGGTTTTTTTTTTTTTTTTTTTTTTTTTGAGACGGGGTCTCGCTCTGTTGCCCGGGCTGGAGTGCAGTGGCCGGATCTCAGCTCACTGCAAGCTCCGCCTCCCGGGTTTGAGCCATTCTCCTGCCTCAGCCTCCTGAGTAGCTGGGACTACAGGCGCCCGCCACCTCGCCCGGCTAGTTTTTTGTATTTTTTAGTAGAGACGGGGTTTCACCGTGTTAGCCAGGATGGTCTCGATCTTCTGACCTCATGATACGCCTGTCTCGGCCTCCCAAAGTGCTGGAGTCCAGGACTTTTAAAGGAGAAGTAAAGACAGAAAGGAAAGGTTTATCTCTTGTTGTGGACAGTGTATTCACGGTGCATTAGAATGTGGGTGGAGGAAAGAGGTATTCTATAGATAGTGATATTAGTCTTACCAATTTTAAATTGCAGCCTAGACTAGCATCTTAAAAATGAAACATTAATTAGGTTACAAAGGGCATGATGACAAAGCGTAGTGGAAAATCTGGGGTGGTATTAGTAGCATATCTGGGGAAAGTGGTGTTAGGAAAATTTAATACATCACCTTTCTTCATCTTTAATACACCACCTTTCTTCATCATACCTACATAGACTTGTTACAGGTAAAAATATAATCAAACAATGGAGTGGATAGATATGAGCTGTACTTAAATAGCTGGACCTCTTCCTTTTGATTGCCTGCTGCCTCCCGATAGTTCTATCTTAGAGACTGCTAGGGAATGTTTTAATCAGGCTTTTGATTAGATAAGTCCATTGCCTCATCCCTCTGCCCCATCTTGTCCCCCATTCCCTACACTTGCAGAATTGCAGGCAACTTTCAGAATCTCAATAGATTCTACAAAGTAGACATCTCCTCCAAAATATTAATATTGGTCTACTAGGCACTCTCACACAGGGCAATTTATGTTGACTTATTCTGTAGTTTTTTTAGTACACTGAGTTACACTTTGAATGTATAGAAGGTATAATTCATTATAAAAATCTAGGATATGCAAAAAGAAGATCCCTGGGGGGTAACTATCAGTTGTTATTGTAAACAAATCTCTATAGACTCTAATTTTTTATTTAGAGGACATCAGTCCTGTCTTCATGTGAGAAGGCAATATAGCCGAGTTTATTGTGCATAAATGTTGGTGTCTATCAATATGGGCCTAGCTGGGGTCATGTAATGTAATTTCTATGTCCAAATTAGCTATGGCATAGAGTGATGACAAATTCCTTGGGGAAGTTGGATGAAAGATCTTCTATGATAGAACTTGCTTAAAAAGCCAGTAAATGTGAGCAGATTTCCAATTTTTGCTCCAATACTTTTACCTTCTTCATTTCTAATCACTCTTTATAATTCTCAGCTTTCAATATCTCCAGACAATATTTTTCCTTCCATTGAGTCTTAAACGTCTCACTTGTCTTTCAAAGCCAAAATCTTGTTGGGCTCAACGTTTTTTCCCTTTCTGTGTTCCATGTTGCTTTTAAGTCTTCATGCTTTCCTTGAGGGAAGGGGGCAACTCATAGTTTTACAGAATTATGTAAATCATCTTGCTGTTGATCAGAAGAGAAGAATATTCAGTCTGTTAAAAGCTTCATGATAATGTGAATGTATTTAAAGACACAAACTGTATATTTAAACATTATTAAAATGATAAGTTTTGTGTTAAATAGCTTTTATCACAGTAATCTTTTTAAAATCAGAATTCAGCATCCAAACACAAAACATTCATAAACCTAGGATGAGATTCTCAGGCACTGTGTTATATCTGCCGGATTACAGGACCCAGCAGTCTATGCAGTGACTTTCAAATCCTACTGAGTGATCAGCTGCCTGCTGTGCTATGCAGAGAGCTCTCTCTGCTCCTTAAACATTGCTCATGCAATTCAATAACTACTTACTGATTGATGCAGGAGGCAGATAAGGGGAGGGTCCTGGAGAATCTCCGATCTACCCTCACATTGGGAGAACAGGGTGAAGCCACGGGAAGTTCAGCCCCTGTGCAGCGGGGAGGAGCCTGGCCTCCACAGCTCCTGTGTATGGCTTGGAATTCAATGTGTGAGGTGGGGGCCTGTTAGCAGAATCCCTTCTTGCTTTGCTGAGAGTTTTTTTCTTTTTTTTCTTTTCATCCAATAAATTCCAATTCTCTTGTCCTTCAATGTGTCCACGTTTCTAATTCCCCCTGGTCGTGTGACAAGAACTTGGTTTTGGCTGAACTGAGGAACAAAATTCTGCAACATTATTAAGACCCATGCCACGTACAGGGTACTGACCCAGGTGGTGTGAGCATTTCCCTGGTAGCCTTACACACAGCCTTTGGCTACCTCTTACTAAAATACCCATGAAGACACAAAAAGAAAAAGGAGATTCACTGTAACATCTGTTAAGCTGAAAGCCAACCTAAGTGCAGAATTTGGGAAAGACTGTTGCTAATTGTAAAGCAGACAGACTGCATAGAGGCATCTTCTCAGAGATAAGCACATAGCATTTCCTACCTTCAGTCTATATATATGAAAAAAATATCAGGAGAGCAGGAAAAAGCAACCAATGGTGTGTTACCTTCAAGGCGTGAATCCCAACAGAGTTTAGAATGCAGTAAAAAGATTTTCTACACGTCATTATGATTTGTGATAGAAACACATTTTTCTCATTCAATGCTGCCTTTGTCTCCACATGGGCCTGGTTCTCCAGGCTTCTGCAGAGTTTATACATCTATGGGTTTAAAATGCAGTGCTGTATTTGAACAGATTTTAATTTCTGTTTTTATTTACTCACTTTTTAAACTCTACTGTTTATTTAATCCTTTAAAATTATAATAAATTCAACATATTATGACAAAATAATACAAGCAACTATAAGGCTTAATATAGGTATACCTTACAAACTAAAGTGCTGTGTGGATATAACCAGCTCAAAACCACACACTCCCATGGTAGAATGAAAACAGTCATCCTTCTGTGTACTTGAGGGTATACTCATCATATAACAAAATCTGTGCATACTCAAGTGCCGCATTTGGCTCTGTGGATGTGCAGATACCAAAAGTCAGTCATCCAAATATGGAGGTATCATATTCCCCAATGCTATATTATTAATCCATGTTTCATTTTTAAAAAATCCTCATATAGGCCTGATGCGGTGGCTCACACCTGTAATCCAGCACTTTGGGAGGCTGAGATGGGCAGATCACAAAGTCAGGAGTTCGAGACCAGCCTGGCCTACATAGTGAAACCCCATCTCTACTAAAAATACAAAAATTAGCCAGGCATGGTGATGCGTGCCTGTAGTCCCAGCTACTTGGTAGGCTGAGGCAGGAAAATTGCTTGAACCTGGGAGGCGGAGGTTGTGGTGAGCTGAGATGCCACTGCACTGCAGCCTGGGCAACAGAGTGAGACTCCGTCTCAAAAAAAAAAAAAAAAAAAAATCCTCCTCATATAAATGGACACTCATGGTTAAAACACCTGTGTTGTTCAAGGGTCAACTGTATACTTTCAATAATTGAGTAATTATCCTGCAGCCTGTCATCTTGCATATTCTGACATTTTGCTTAAAATGTTCTCAAGTGATTACATTTGTATATATTTAATTTTTCTAACCATATAGTCACCTGTTTGAAGTTCAAGTCTTCCCTTGATTTGCATGTGTTCAGAGCAGCTAGTCAAGTCTTTTGCATCTGAAGGACATGGATGGCAGAAGGACTGCAGTGGATTACTACTGTCTGCCATAGGCTCCAGAGAACAAGGATCAGAGGCAATGTCCCACTTATTGCTAACTCTGGTTATAGGAGTATAATACATGTTTGTTGATTATGGGAAGAGTCACCAAGAAAGCCACATATTTTTCTTCTACCTTCCTATTTATATAAACATAAACATATGACCTTACCTTCAACTTAATTTCTGATATCTCTTCTCTTGAAATTTATGTCCTAAAGTTTTTAGTAATGATTTTAAATTACTTAAGACTGCTGCATTAAAATATAGCAATCATATCACTGTTTCTGTAATAAGACTTGTACTGCCTTAATCGCTAATGGTAGAACAACTGAGTTCAGAGAAGAAAACTTAAAGAAAATTAAACAGCCCCCCAAAAATTTTGAGACAGAAGAACCTGTGCCAGAACATAATTTGACATGTTTGCGTTTAAAATCAAACCAGAGGTGTCAAAACCCATCTGTTTAGTTAGGGCTTCCAGTGAGTGATTGGCAACTTTCAGAATCTCTTCTTTTGGAAATAAAGATTCTAAGCCTTTAAAAAAAGAAAAAAAACCTCAAAGTCTGCAATAGTTCAGGAGAACATTAAAAATGAACATGAATAGCAACAAGGTGAGAACGTGGCCCCCATGTTGTCTGTGGATGGTTTACACATGGTGGCAGGGAACACCAGAGCTTGAGTTGGTGTCTGTGCACACATCTGTTCCGGAGCACAGTGTAGTTCATTTCAGTCACTAGTGTTTTGATTCACAGCTGTTACAAAATAGGGATTCCACTTTTGTCATGTTGGCTACAAATATTTCCTTCTGGCAGATGGGATTCTTCTTTCTGAGGCAGGAAATAAAATTCAAGAGGGTAAATGAGAATAAGTAAGGAGCTTGGGTAAACTGATGGGCTCGAGTCCCTCTGACATGTACTTGAGGTGTTGAGAGCCAGCTGTCAACAGAACACCTATGTGTGCTGAGCAAAGTGTGAGCATAGAATTCCAAGAAGTTACTGCTGCCCGGTGAGTTAATTTTCTTATCTTCCATGGGTGTGTTAGGTGAGAATTAGAAATAAGAGTATCACTTTCAGACATGCCTTTGTTTCAGATATGGATTAGAAATATAGTGTGCTGGCTCAAAATGAATCCCTCTTTAATAAATACTGAAGAGGTTTAGGAAAGCTAGTTTACTTTTGGATCCTGAGATCCAAATCAAGAAAGAAAAAAAGGAAAGAAAAATTGACATCCATAGAAAATATTTGAAGATCAAAGAGCAAAAATCATTCATTTTATATATAAACACATATATGCATATGTGCATACATACTTACATATTGTATATATTATAGCAATAGATATCATAAAATTATATGTGTGTATATTCATAAATACATAACAGAAATTGCAAATGTAAAGTTTAATACAAACTATAGGCCAGATGGTATCTTCTGTGGGTCCCCTCCTTTACACTAAGTCTGTAAAGGAGGCCTTGTTATGTCTATTTCAGGGTTAAGGAAACTGAGGTCATGCAGCTATTAAGTAGTGTGTTGAGGTATGAGGCAGGCCCATCTGATTCTTTCCATTCCCCAGCCTCTTTTCTCTTTCATTCTGAGGGAAGGCTTAATCTGCAGTTGGTGTTTTGCATTTCAGTTGGTAATTTATGTGCTCTAATAAATAAATAGGCAGTTTATTCCCCCATCACAGTACCACCACTGTGTGCCATGGTCTTCTGTATTCACTGGTGCTGTTCAGATATGTCATATCATGCAGAAAACCACATGTGCTCTTTCTCAGGCAACATCTAAGGGGTCTAGTAAATGCAAGTCTTCATGTAGTAACTATGTTTTTTGAACTCATTTTTGGAAGGCAGCATGTAATGAAGGATTTTTCAATCAATTCTAGGTATAGGAAACAGTCTGACATATATACTATGGATGTAAATAAAATACTGGGACCGGGCATGGTAGCTCATGCCTATAATCACAGAACTTTGAGGAGCCAAGCCAGGGTGGATCCCTTGAGCTCAGGAAGTTCAAGAGCAGCCTGGGAAACATGGTGGAACTCCATCTCTACCAAAAATACAAAAAATTAGCTGGGTGTGGGTGTGCGCCTGTGGTCCCAGCTACTTGGGAGGCTGAGGTAGGAGGATCACTTGAGCCTGGAAGGCAGAGGTTGCAGTGAGCTGAGATCATACCGTCGCACTCCAGCCTGGGCGACAGAGCGAGACCTTGTCTTCAACAAATAAGTAAATAAATAAATAGGATCTCCGAATAATTAGATAATGTATAGAAAGAGTTTTTGTGGCATAGATGGTTATGAAAAATCAGGCACATATGCTTTATCACACACTGTTATAGCATTGTACAAGTCTTCGGGTTAGTAGTGATTAACGGGAAAGCTATAGTCTTAAAGTGGAATGTGGTGGAATTCGAGCAATTTCTTTTGATTAATCTTACTGATGCAGAATATATGTATGCTTCTGTTTATGGAAGCTTCTCTAGAAAACTAATTCCATCCTGTCCCCTGCTGCATCTCAGGTATGACACTCCTCTCAAGGTCTCTACACAAATGGGAAAAAATATTTGGAAAAAAAAAAAAAAGAAACGTTATTTGAAAAATTGCCTTACAAATGGAAACTTGGGTGTTTGATTTTTCAAACTAGTAAAAATACCCAGGCTTGACAGTAATGTGCGATTATGTATTCCAGGCTACACTTCAGTGCCCATACAAAGTACTTCCTGAGTTTGACTATACCCAGCGACCAGGAATGCAAACTGTTTTCTTTATGGGGTTTTCAGACATTCCAGTCCCCCAAGGCTCTTTCTCTGCCATCTCTGGGCTTTCTGGAAATTCCAAGTACACCCGTATGTCATGTGGTTTCCCAGAAGCCTTAGTGTGTCTGTCTTATTTCAGTACCCTCTCCCAGGATCATAACTCACTTTATCAAAGCAACTCACTGCAGTGGTGTGTACGAGACAGCACAGCTAACTTGTCCACCATGAAAGCCTCTGAGGGATAGTAGTGGTCTCTCGTATTTTTGCCACAGGTTTATGGTATTGTCACTTAAGTTATGCTTATTTGTATATGTTATGACAAAACATACCATGTATTTCAAAATTAGTAATTAGCAGCAAAGGAAGAATGATTGCATCATTAAGCATCCCTTTAATTAGAAATGGTGTGTACCAAGAATTATTCAGGCATTACTTCATTTAAATTTTAGAGATGAGGAGACAGAACACATGCTCACATAGCTAGAAAGTAGTAAAGCCACAAAACCAAGTTTTTCAGATTCCAGAAGCAGGCTTTTAACCATTATGTAACTATTTTAACTCCCTGATAGAACTTCATGTCTTTCTAGTGGGTGGAAAAAAAAATAGAGAATGCATGCATTGTGATTTTTCTTACCCTTTGATAAAAAAGTATGCATTCCCTAATGTAGAGCAGCATAATTTATCACATTAAGGAAAGAACCGTTGTCTCAATTGTGAACTCAGCCCACGAATAAATGTTGCCGAGCTTACCATCCTCTTGTAGAAAAGCAAAACCATAATTCATCAGTAGTGAATTTTGGTCTGTGTTGTAGTTTGTGTGTGGTCATGGCAAGTATGTAACCCGTATATATAAATGAAATTTCTGTCTACTTATTTTACTTTCTCTCTGTCTACGTCTTCAAGCATAACAGATAAACTCACCAAACTGACAATGAACTTTATTTTTTTGCTCACTTTGACGTAATGTAACTGCAGTGAGTTTATTTTTTTTTAAATAGTCTTAGTCTGCATTCTAGTCACACGCCTTCCTCTGCCCTATTTGCTTCTCTCTTAAGTTTTCTAAATTGCTGACTTACTGTATGTTATTATCTAATTCAATGCTGTCTAACTGAACTTTCTGCAGTGCTGGAAATGTTCTGCACTGTTCTGTCTACTAGCCACGTGTGGTCATGGAGACTGAGGACCTGAATTTCCGATTTTTGTTAACTAAAGTTTTGTTAATTTAAATAGCCATGTGTGGCTGGTGGCTACCATATTGGATAGCACAGATCTAATTAGCTTTTGGCAGCTGAGGTGATTCTTGAGCACAAAATGTGATAAATGAGATCTTGAAATAAGGGAACTTTAAGTTATTTTCAAGTTCCAAAATTTGGGCTATGTTCAAGTGTTCTAGAATAAAGGCATTCTTTTAACAGCTGACTTTTAACCACTCTTTTCCTACGCATTCAGGAGACTAATACTTGTAATCTCCTTTGTAACAAAGAAGAGCCAACATGGCGCTCACTTGTCTGAGACTTCCTTTTGGTCAGGGTGTTTGTGCAGGTCTTGAATGATTCATTTGCTTCTGAATCAGCCAAATGTGAGTGCTTTGTATTTGCCGTATTAGTGAGAAGTGGCAAAGCGGTGAGCCAAGAAGCAGCCCCAACTTGGTTCAGCTTTTCAGATTACATAGGAGTGCACAGCTTGCTGCTGATGTAAAGCATGTGGAGAGAGCCCATGGAGAATTATTTTTCTTTCATGATTGAATGCTAGTACTTGGTAGTATGTGGAAAAACAGCCTCTTACTTGTACAGGCCAACAGCTGTTGTTATCTGAAAAGTAATCATTATGATAGAAAGCACACATTTTTCATGTTTTCTGTCAGATCTGTCAGAATATGTTCTGTGTGAAAATACGCATGTTTCATCTGAAAAAATGTAATTGGTAATTTAATGTATTTTTAAAGATTTTTCTTAGTGGGAACTTGGAGCATACCATTTTTTTAAAGTTCTGTACCAGCACCGTCTAAGAGAAAATAGGTCACAAATGTAATTCTTACATTTAAGTAGAGAAACAGGAATAATTAATTTAATATAGTTTATCCAACCCAATGTATGTAATATATTTTAAAATGTGGCCAGTGTAAAAACAAGAGGTTTTTGTATTAGGTTTTTTTGTTTGTTTGTTTGTTTGTTTTGTGCTGAGTCTTTGAAATCCAGGGCATATCTAACACTTAGAGCACCCCATTTGAGCTAACCCTGTGTCAAGTACCCAATGATGATGTGTGGCGATTTGGCTACCCAGTTGAACCGCATATACTGTAAAAGCTTATTCCTGGCATAGTGTTTGAATCTATATGTTTGAATCATAGTATTTGAATCTATGTGGGTTGTTTGCCACATGTAAATGATGAATTATCAAATGCCAAGCAGAGATCTTCAGTTTATCTGCTATGTTAACTGTTGTCAACTGAATTTAGTCTAAAACTTTGATCAAGGGGGAAGACAAGGTACAATAATATGGGGATGTTTATAAGAATATACTTACTGCTTAAAATTTTTCTAGATATTTTTGGTGCAATTCAAGTTTTGTTTAAGTTGTGGCAACGTCTGAAGGTATTTTAAATGCTAAGTTTATAGGAATTTTGCCATTCTTTCCTCTATTTAAATATAAGAGCCATAAAATTATTTTCCTGTGAACTACTTTATTTTTTCCTTTACAAGTCAGAGATTATCTTGTGTGAATGTCCTTGTTGTATTCTTATAAAACAAGCCTATCAACTAACTTCAACTAGTACTTTGATCTCTTTAATAAAAGTTTACTTCACTATTACATAATTTTGTCCATTTAAGGGAAGTTTTGAAAAAGGAAGTTTTGTTGGGTACATTGTATGGGACTATTTTCAATTGTTGTTAGGAAAATAATTTTTAAAAAGATTCTGCTTCTTATATACTATAGTCATACAATTTCCTGAATGCAGGTGGAAAAAAAAATACACACAGGCTCTACGTTAATCAGAGATATTTGGTTTAATCAATATATAGTTTTCTTGTTTGTTTGTTTTTGAGATGGAGCCTCTTTCTGTCACCCAGGCGTCACCCAGTCTGGAGTGCAGTGGCGCAACCTCAGCTCACTGCAACCTCTGCCTCCTGGGTTTAAGCAATTTTCCTGCCTCAGCCACCCATGTAGCTGGGATTTTAGGCACACACTACCCACCTGGCTAATATTTTGTACTTTTGGTAGAGATGGCGTTTCACTATGTTGGCCAGGCTGGTCTCAAACTCCTGACCTCAAGTGATTTGCCCACCTTGGCCTACCAAAGTGCAGGGATTACAGCTGTGAGCCAGCGCACTGGCCAATACATAAGTTCTTAAAAGTGAGACACTCAACCTAAGTACTGCAGTTTTGGGTGGAACTTACTGACTGTTTTGGATTGTTTAAGCATCCTCATATAAAGTCAAGTCTAGAGACTCTTGTATTATTAGTTATTTGAGTCCTGAATTTGCTCCTTTAAAATTGGTCTGAGCCTCTTTTCCTTGAGTATAAGTAATACAACCTTGCACCAAGTGAGGACTCAGTAACTGTTGGTCAGGTGAATGGATGCTATGAGTGACGCCAAGTCCAAATCTTTTTACAAACTCAGGATTGGCTCAGTGTATGTGTATAACTCTACAATTATATACAGAGAAACAATATGGCAGAAAATACTACATTGTTACTGAAACACCAGGGTTCGGTCTAGGTCATTCCATTTGTTTCATAGAAAACCAGTCCCTGAGACAACAAGTATTGCCAAGGAAGAAGGCTTTAATCACATGCTGTAACTGAGGAGATGGGAAGTCAGTCTCAAATCCATCTCCCTCACTGACTAAAATGAGGAGTTTATGTAGCATAGAAGAAATGTAACCATGTGTGGGAAAACAGGAATTAGGGAGGGGTAAGGAAGAGAAGTTGATCAACAGGAAGTGAGTGGTCTGTTAGGCAGTCATGATGGGTGAGGGATCTGACATCTCATTGTCCAAATACAGTAATCTGGTGAGTTTCAGCTCCTTGATACTATCTGGGAGGCCTGATGGTTGGTTTCCTGAGAAAGGAACTCAGATAAGACAAACATAACTTTCTCATGTTTTAAGATTGGGAGAATCAATTTATATGTTTATTCAAAGAAATCATAAACATCAGCTCTATGGGACAATTGGGTTGGTTTCAATATGCAGAAATACATACATTTTAAAAGTATATAATGTAGGAAACTATATGTATGACATGCAATATTATATTTTTTCTTAATTATATATTTTCTTTTTAAATTTGCTATAATTTGCAGAAAGGTCACAACAAATAAAGAAGTTTTTAAAAGTTGAATTGGTTTGAAATATAAAAAAAAACAGTTCAAATATGCCTTTTAGGGAACAGTATCTCAGCTGTTTCAGCAAGACTGTTTTTCACATGTGGAGTTTTTAGTATAAACCAACTATATCTACTTCTTGGGTTCCATTAGAAGCAGGGGATCTATGATTTCTTTGGGAAATAGCCTAATGGTTTCATATCTCAAATGATACCTTTGTTTCCCTCTTGACTCATGGGAGAGCAAGAGCGCAATTAAATTGATTTTAAATCACATTTAGCATTATGTATTGATTAGATACAAGTGCTCTGAAGCAAATGTCACATTGTTCAGCATTGGATAACAGAAGCAATATGAGCTTTCATCTCTGTTAAGTAATTCAGCCAATATTATAAGTCATGAGAGTGAGATACACGTGGCTGGTAAATGGCTCCCAAACCTTGTTATTGAAATGCAGCCTTCAATTCAGTTTATTAGCTTGTTCTTTGTTCTCATTTATATTTTATTACCTTGGAATACAGTCATAGGATCCTGGAAATGGAGTTTTCTTTAAATAAATTGTTCCTAAAGTTTTTAAAGTCTTTCGTTAAGTGGTGTCTAGGAGCAGACACAATGTCGGCCAATGTAGGTTTTGAGATAAGGGAGGGCAAAAATCTTCCTCTGAGTTGGCTGTGATAGCATCTCTACGTCTCTAACTTGATTTCTGTCATCTTTGTTTCTGGAAAGCAAATTGTTGGTTGTGATAGGGATGGAGTGGTGGGGGAAATCAAGGGATGGCTCAGAAGAGTAGAAGCTGGGTATATAAAGCCTGATATTGTTGAAAATGATTCTCCCCAAAGTAGTTGCCTTTTCACATTTAGGGACAGAATAATAGCATTAAGAGGGAAAATAACCCAGCAAGTGACCTGTCCATCACTCCCAGTCTTTTGGAGATTCCCACAGGTTCTACCTGTGTATATGAGATTCAGAAGTGGTATGATGGTTAACACCCATTCCTAGCTACTGCAGCCCTCTGGGGAAAAGAATGATCCAGCTATTTAGCTAGTTTGTCCATTTCTGTTTCAGCATGTCCATTTGACACCCAGCTTGTTCTTCATTTATAATCAGTTTCTTTCTCTGATTATACTGTCTTGCTCAAATTTTCCTCTGTTGTAGATACTCTAGTGTCTGAGCAGATACTCTATAGCCTAGCATGCCTCCTTGATGAGGCCAGAGGCTCAGTCATATTGGGTAGGTTGGAAAGGCAGCAGTGCCACAGATGCGGCAGCCAGGCTATCTGGGTTCAATTTCTGGCTTTATCATTTAGGAGCTTTGAGATAGTAGAAGATTTTCTAACCCTCTCTCATACCATTTTCTGATCTCTCAAATGGAGTTAATAGTAGGACATTGTTTCTGGGGTAGCTGTGAATACCAAATAAATTAATATATGTAAAGTGCTAAGGACAGTACCTAGTATAGAATAGATATTTAATTAGCATTAATAAAAGAATCCAGTGGCACTTGAGCTCCCTTGTTGGATCCACCCCTCATTTTTGTGTACATGGTACACAGAAATGGTGAGGAGGGACAGGTGCATTCAGGACAATTGTACCTTAATAATGTGAGAGAATCATGAGATACAGATCCTATGGCATGTTTCCTGAAGGAGTCAGTAGAGTGTGTGTGTGTATATATATATATATTTTCTGAGACAGAGTTTCGCTCTTGTTGTAATGTTGCAATCTCGGCTCACCATAACCTCAACCTCCCAGGTTCAAGCAATTCTCCTACATCAGCCTCCCAAGTAGCTGGGGTTACAGGCATGTAATCCTAGTAGCCACCATGCCCAGCTAATTTTATATTTTTAGTGGAGACGGGGCTTCTCCATGTTGGTCAGGCTGGTCTGGTATTCCGACCTCGGGTGATCCACTCACCTCAGCCTCCCAAAGTGCTGGGATTACAGGCGTAAGCCACCATGCCCAGCCCGAGCATATTTCGATAGTAAAGAATTAGGAGTAAAAAAGAAGCTACCAAGTCTTCCCAACCTAGGGCAGGCATGAGGGCAGAGTTAGAGATTGCCTAAAATTGTGTTCTTTGTCATCTAAAACATGAATAAGCCAAAGTTCCTGGCCCCAAAGTGACTAAGGTCTAATGGGAAAGAGACATGAAAACAGGCAGTTATAATGTATAGAGGAAACATGAAACTTGGCACTTAGGGACACATGGGGAGAAAGGCACCTATATCCACCCATGGAAAGAACGGAAAAAAAAAAATCAGGAAAGGGCACTGAGATGCGCAAGAAAGTAGGAGGCTAGCTAAGCTGATGGATAAATAAAGGAAGGCATTACAAGCAGAATGAATGAACATCATGTACACAGGCCTGGAGGTAAGAGTACTTGAAATCCAGAGTGGCTGGAGCATAGTGTAGGTGAGGAGAGAAGTGACAATAGGTGAGTTGGACTTAAGATTGCACAAGAACTGAGGGATGTGAACAAGACTATGATTGGGAGCTTCTGCTTTAAAATATGCACACTCCTGTCATTGTTTTTCAAGGCACTCATGATTTTGATGTTCCTTTAGCTTAAAGCCATATATAGTCTGCTCCTGACATTAGATGGCAAGATGTAATTGTAACACGTGTAAATAAGATTTTGCAATCCCGTTCTGTAGACAACCAAACTGAGATTGATGCATTTCCAATCTTTTGCTTCTGTAAAGAACACAGCAGGGAACAACCTTGTACATACATCTTTTAGGCATTTGTCCAATTATTTCCTTATGATAAATTTCTAGAAATGAGTTTGGTGTTTTAGGGCTTTCGATATATATGATCTCAGAACAATTTGGATGCCTGCAATCATGGCAGATAAACAGGTGCTGAGTTTCGTGGCCATGCTGAAAGTGCAGACGTAGATATGAAATGCACAGTGAACAGTCATGGCTGGATGGGCACACGTGCCTAATTTTTGTTTGGGTTTCTTTATACCAGTGGTTGTCTCCACTGGTTGCAGTAAGACTCTACTGGATGAGGACCTAAGACTGACGGGGTGTTTGTCTATAATGACAAGTGCTTGACTGTAGCAGCAAATGATGAGCGGCCCTAGGGAGACATCACCACCCACTTGAGAGAGATCCTTGAAGGGTTTATGACCCGTTTGAATCCTGATCGAGCATTGCTGTCTTGACCCTCAGGGAACCAATTGTCTGGAATACTTGCTCTGTCAGTCTGAGCGATGTGCTTAGAATCCTGGGAGCCCAGTTGTTTGTAAAACACAGAGTGAATTATCAAGAAGACTTAGAGATTGGAAATATTTTATTGCCAGATTCCACAGCCATTTGCTAAATGTATTGGTGAGATCATGAGAGCCAACATCCAATATGTTAGATTACCACAATCGGCTCTAAGTTATTATTTGAACATAGGGGGAATTAATTTTTAATTTTGATGATACTAAATAAAATGGTTTTGTCTTTCCTATTTGTCTTTTTTCTACATTAGGAGCATTTACCTACCACATATGATGCGAGTATTTTTCAAAGTTCTGTAGAAATATAAACACACATATAAATTGTTCACTAGTAGCCACAAAGTATGTGTCTAGTCTTCTGTGCGGTTTCTTAAACTGTGTCTGGAGGGGCAGAGGGTCTCACAGGAGGTGACGTATAGCTAGAATAGATGTAAGAGCAAGGTGCCAGAGCTGGCTGGCTTTGTTCTGATTGCTCCTCTTTGCTTTGAGATCTTTTTGAGGAAAGGCAGGAATGCAGATGGAATAGGTAGAGTCTTATGATTTTTGGCTTTCTGCTGCTAGTTACTCACCTAACTTCCTTTCCAAATCTTAATCCATTTCCCATGGTATAGACTGTTCTACAGTTACAAAGAAAGGGAGGTCTGCTTGCCTCAAGCAGTTGGGTTAGGTTCATGACTACAGGTTAAGATAGAGCACTGTTATGATTAGTAGTTGCATTGTTCATTGATCAATATTCTCTATTTGTTTTTCTATCCACTCGTAAAGAATGTCTTGTTAGAATCCTCTAGTAGTGGTTCAGATTGCCAGGGGTCTCTAGTGAGGAGCAACGTATTTTCTGCACACAGGGAGGCTGCTTTCAGCTGTTTTTAAAAGCTAATGGCTGGAACACTCAGCCAGAGAACAATGATCACAAAAGCTTCGATAAATGTGTAAATGGTTAGCTAAACTAGAAAAAAAAAAAAGTAGAAAAACTCCTGTATAAGTAGGTAAGGGGAAACATCAATATTGCTCATTGAACGGTCTATTCTTCTAATTTGAAAAGAACAACTATTTGTCATGGTTCTCGTCCTTGAGATGGCAGTTACCTAATTAAATGCATATGAAATTCAAAAGGCTTTACTAAGGGACGGTAATTTTCCTGGGTTGTTGTTAAAGTTGCTGGGATGAAAGAATTACTTCGAGCAGATAATGGATGGATTCTTCTATTTTGTATTGAGGTCCTGAATCGACTAATCATGCTATGGTTATTCATCAGTGTGTTACCTTATAATTTGAAATTAAAGGCACCATTTTCATTTATTGCTGACTCTAGGGGTAATGCTGGTTCCAAGTTGTGAAGACTGTGACCTGGGTGGGAAAACTTCTCCTGTTAAAAACCGCAGCATAAATCAAGAAACACTTTTGGCTCGGAACAGGTCATTGTATACAGTTGGGGCACAATCTTCTTATTGGTGGTCTTTTACGTAATCTATGTCAAGTGTATAGAATCTGAAGTTTTCATATCTGTACTCAATAGGATGATTGATATGGTTTGGCTGTGTTCCCACCCAAATCTCATTTTGAAATGTAGCTCCCATAATCCCCAGGTGTAGTGGGAGGGACCTGGTGGGAGGTAATTGAATCATGGGGGCAGGTTTTTCCCGTGCTGTTCTCCTGATAGCTAATAAGTCTCACAAGATCTGATGGTTTTATAAAGGGCAGTTCCCGTGCACACGCTCTCTTGCTTGCCGCCATGTCAGACATGCCTTTACTCTTCCTCTGCCTTCCTCCATGATTGTAAGGCCTCTCCAGCCATGTGGAAGTGTGAGTCCATTAAACCTCTTTTTCTTTATAAAGTACCCAGTCTCGGGTATTTCTTCATAGCAGTATGAAAATGGACTAATTCAATGATTTTGTTTTGATCTTAATTGATCAATGTGTCGCTCAGTCTGCCACTCCTACCCAGATCCTGTCTCTGCTCATTCCTGCCTTACTCTGTGTTCAGTGCCTGCCCTTTACTTTCCAGTAGACTTCATTGCCCATCTCCCTTACAGTTGGATAGGATCTAGGATTGACAAGCATGGTGGCTAGCCTGAAAATCAGAGGACTGGAGCAGAAGGAGGTTGGGGTTCTCTTTCTTGCTTCTTCCCTGATTGAGTAAGCATTGCATTTGACATTGATAGTCCTTCCTCCATGTTTTAGCTCTCACAGGGCTCTGGTATCACTGTGGCCTCCCCTTGCCCTTTGAGGGATGCCATGACGTCCTGCTCTTGCTCTTGTCTGAGTGCCTCCACCTCCCTTGTTGGTTCCTTCCCCTGCCAGCCCCTCTATTAATAAGCCTTTTATTAGAGTCTCTTCATTTGAACCATCTGAGTTGAATTAAGTTTCCACTGGGACCCTAATATGGGTCATTCAGTCAGGACAGCAGAGACCATCTCCAGTCGCTGACGACAAACTATTTTACTTATCCATTCTGCTTTCAATACCTGTTACCTTAAAACATCTGGCAGTGGTTGTCTTTTACAAGAGTCTTCTTTGTTCTGGAATGATAAATAGGAGGGTTGGCTGGTTTGGAGGTATCATATTCATTCATAATATTAAATATTTATTTAGCACCTACCATATGCAAGGCATGGTCTACACTGGAGTTGGCACCTATAGCTCTGGGCCACATCTGGTCCTCTGGCTGTTTTTGTAAATAACATTTTGTTAGAACATAACCATGACCGTTTATTTGTACATTTATTGGCCATGGCTGTTTTTGCCCTACGGTGTCAGAGTTAAGTAGTTGCACAGCAGAGATTGTATAGCTTGCAAACCCTAAAATAGCTACTATCTGACACTTTACTGAAAAGGATGACAGACCCGTGGACTAGATACTGGGAATATATTGGTAAATAAGGTGGACACCCTCTGTCATCCACTCCTGGGGACACAGCAGTGAACAAAACAACTTCAAACCCCTTCCCTGGTGGAGCACATTTTCTTGTGGGGGATAAAGAAGGCGGTAAAGAAGATGGGATATGAAACATAGACTGTGTTATAAAGGGGTAAGCTCTAGAGAGAAAATAAATCAGGAAAGAAGCATAGGAAGTGTTGCAGTCGGAGGGTGCTGTGACAGGTGCAGGAAGCCTGGGGACGACCTCTGTGAGGAGGAGACCTGGATCCTCATTTTCCTGGCATTCACTTCCTGTTTCCCACCTCTTATCTCTCTCTTCTCATTTATATAATTAACATTGCCAGATACTGCCAAATTGAAATCTGGAAAGTAAGAGTGTTACTTTTCGATTACTGTGATCATGGAAAGCTGAGGGAAAACATAACCTTGTGAAATTCTTCTTCCAGAAAGCGTTTTTACATTTCTCTTCTTCAGCAAAGGGGAGATGTGGGTCACAGCACAGGAAATGTTTTCCTCCAGCTTCATCCTTTAGTCAGCAGTCACTACTACTAGTAGCTCTGGACAGACGCAGAAAGTACTGTTAAGGGGACAGTGTCCATTTTTAAAATATTATACACAGTAATTACCATTCACTCTGGAAAAGGGTGAGAGGGGCAGATGCAAGCATGGTTTAGGACAGGGTTCCCTAATCCCCAGGTCATGGACCAGTCTGTAACCTGTTAGGAACCTGGCCACACAGCAAGAAGTGAGCAGTGGGCAAGTGAGCAAAGCTTCATCTGTGTTTACAGCCGCTCCCCATCACTCCATTACCACCTGAGCTCTGTCTCCTGTGAGATCAGTAGCAGGATTAGATTCTCATAGGAATGTGAACCCTATTGTGAACTGCACATGGGAGGGATCTGGGTTGCCCACTTCTTATGAGAACCTAATGCCTGATGATCTGTCAGTGTCTCCCATCACCCTCAGATGGGACCAGCTAGTTGCAGGAAAACAAGCTCAGGACTCCCACTGATTCTACATTATGGTGAGTTGTAGAATTATTTCATTATATATTACAATGTAATAATAATATAAATAAAATGCACAATAAATGTAATGCACTTGAATCATCCTGAAACCATCCCCGTTCCCCTGCCAGCCCTACTCCACCCCCATCTGTGGAAAAATTGTCTTCCGTGAAACCAGTTTCTGGTGCCAAAAAGGTTGGGCACTGCTGGTTTAGGATATAGATGAATTTATTGCCATCTCATGGTCAAGTTCATATCTGTTCTGTGTTATATGATAGGAAGTGCCCTCACTTGGTAATATTTGCATCCTGTTCCCCTTTGAATGCAGAAATTAAGTAGATCCTTGCCGTCACGTGGGTCATGATTACACACATTTGGAAACATTTCAAGAACAATTGTGTAGTCCAAAATGTAAGTGTATTCAATAAAAGTGTAACATAACATGATTATCCCGTAAAGCGAATCTCCTTCCTGGTCCCCTCCACTACACTAAATGCCCTGCTGGCAGGCAGAGGACCCTGATTGAATTTTATTCTGAAGTGTCCATTGTAGTTTGACTCTGTACTGTAAATCCTCTTTTGCCTTGGTTTATGATGTTTGAAATGTCTTGTACTGTCGAAATTTAGCTTTATATCTACATCATTATTTTATTCACCAAAACCTGTTAGATTAAAAATGTAATAAATTTAATCTTAGCAACAGAATAAATTTAGAGGAGAATTTAAAAACCCAACTCTGAAGGCATTTCTAGCTGCTAGATTATTGCTCTGTAGCTTTCATTAATTACATTTTTAAAAAACAAATTGAAAACAAAACACTTCCATTGAAAAAAATGTATGTAAGCCATTTTATGTCTTAGGTTATGCTGACAGATGTGTAAAGAAACTATTTTAAACATTTCAAACTATAATACTCATATTGCATATTATTTAATTTATCAAAAGTTTTTAGTGACAGTCTAAACTCATTATGAGGTTTAAGGGGCTTAATAATAGTAATTTAATTTGGAATCTTTTGGCATTTTAAAAACCCTCTGGCCACTTAACAGAATGCAATAAAATGTAATTATAAAAATACATAGCATGCCTTCATATTTCTGCATTTCCAGGGTCTGTTTTTCTGCTTTAATCATCTATTGAAAACGTATATGAATAATATGAAAAAGGTTGTTTTCCCTTTCACTGTGTTTTCTTGCTGTGAAGTGTTGACCTGCTCTTTGGTAAGTATTAAGAATGAAAATTACAGGGATATATTAGCACAGTAGAAACTGTCACCTTTGTATGACCTTCAGAAATATCTAGAATGCTCATAATCATTGAATTACTTTAGTCTTATTTGTAGTCTAAGAAAAATAGAAAAGCCTTTCTACCCTCAAAAAGATTTGAATCTGTTGAAGGTACTGGCACAGTAACCATGTTTGCTAAATAAAGAAAGCAGTGCACCGAGATATCATCAGCCAGGTAATATGAGAAGAGGGTTGAAAGTGATTCCCTTAAAGGAAGCAAAGAACTAACAAGTAAAAAAATGAATAATCTTCAGGTAATCAAAAAAAGCCGTATATTGGACGCATTTGTTCTTTTTCTGCCTTTTGTTCATAACCGTTCTTAGCATAACACTTTATTTAGCTCCTTAATCCCTTTTCAACCACAACAACTCTGTTGTCAGTTGCTAGTAACTGGAATTCTTGAGAGGCAGTCTGGGTAGTCATTAAAAACAGGGACTCTGGGGTCACATGACCAGGGTTTTGGCTGTTACTAGCAGAAAGATTTGGGGCACATTACTTGACCTTTCTGTGTCTCACAAGTTTGTTATGAGGAGTAAATAAGTTAATACTTCTAAGTACTGAGTTTACTTGTATTTGAATGCCTGGCATATCCTAATACAACTAGCTATTTCTTATCAGCATCATGATTATTGCTTCTATTGTTAGTAAGATTTCATTTCAACAAAGGATTCTAGACCTCAAAGCAGGGTTGAAAAACTGCCCTACGTTGGTGTTTCTGGCAAGCTCGGGAAGTTATGCTCTTTCATTTCTTTCAGCCCTTCTCATTAGCAAGGGGGAAGCTTTCCCACCTTTCTAGCATTTGCTAATCTTCCTTATAACAAAGCGTGGGCAGGCCCCAGGCTCAGAGCCTCAGGCAGGGATCCCTTCCAGCAAGAGTTTAATATCCTTTTGTTTCAAGGTTAACAGGGTTAGCTGTCTATCTGTGGCAAGTGATACTGGTTTTCCATTTATCTTAAAGATAGAATGTTTCCGTTTAAATCAAAGTAATTTAAGGAGGAACTGAGCAGATGTAAAGAAGACAGACCCCAAATGATAGTACAGGAGGCATGGGGATGTGAGGAAAACCAGGAAGATCAACGCGACTGGGGATCTGCTCCCTGGGATCTCTGCCTCTCCCTATGGAGTCTGGAGACCTCAGTGTGCCCTGGCCTTGTTTCCAGCCTGCAGTGCAATGATGTACCATTTACCAGGTTGTATGACCTCCCTGGGCTTCATTTTCCATGTTCTGTTGGGGCGCTGGCTCACTGAGGTCTCTCTCTAACGAGATTATATGGAAAGTGTCTCATCCTCAGGAAGTACGCAAAATTGCCCAGTAGGAATCTTTTAGCTTTAAAATTCTCATTTTTTCTTTAGTATCCATGTGGTTGGCAAAGTGAAAATAATGAGAAAATTTAGTCAAGCAGTTAGACGCTTGACGTTAGGTAGATATCATCACTATGTATTTCATGCACATGAAACAGTGATTCCCTGTGGTGTCCTGGAAACCCTGCATCCCCTTGAGGGAGGAGGTGTTTTGGGCCCGAGTAGGAGGAGACAGGGCCTTAACAATTTGGTTTTAAGACATTTTATATATTTTACCTCTTGGTGGGATTTTTGCAGGGAGTTGGAAGTAGGAGAAAAAGCGGGGAGAATGCTCTACTTCCATGCAAAAAAATCTAAATCCATACCTAAATATTGAATCTTAAGTTTCCTGTATGTCTTTGTTGCCAGTCTTCTATACAGTCTTTCTGCTCCTTTTATTCAACATGTGACATGTTTAGGGAACATTCCAGTTAAACATTGTATTCTTTTCATAATTCAGATGGTTCAAATTTGGGATATCTTTTCCTCTGATTATCTTTTACAGTTGTTGCAGTTCCTGTCTTTGTAATTTGATAATCAAGGGGACAAAAGTGGTACATCCTCCTCTACCTCCTTCTTTATCAACTATAATGATTATTTCTCAGATTATAGTGTTGTGACTGCCCATGTGATCATGGGATTTTATTTATTAATCTTTTCCCAGTCTAACAGTGCAAGTGCAGGTTTCAAAGAAAGGCGGCGAGAGACAGTCTGGGTAAGGTATCAGAAATATCACGTCATATCAGTTGTGGGAGCTGAATTCTTGTTTTTCTTGTCCAGTGCCCTTGTTGACTAACCGGGTGAACCTGTAAAAGTCAGTGTGTCTCTCTGGACCTTAGACTTCTTGTTAATAAAGCGAAAGGATTATGCAATATAATGTTGGAGATGGCCTCCAAGGTCAAAAAGTTGATAATTCATTTGTGCCTGTTTACTCAAACTGTAATTGGGTATACTAACCAGTCTTTCCCTGTGACTCTTGGTAAGTTAATGGGATGTCACATGTGATGACACATGCAAAACCACCTTAACATTGTAGTGTGTCATGTGTTATAAATATTTATGAAACCAATGTGATGTACTGCTATTAGAAAAAGAGACATTTTAGTCCTAATATACTCCAGGATCTCTTGAAATACACAGATCAGGAGTTCCACACATTGAGCAAACATCATAATTGCCCAGAAAAGCATAATGAAAATAAGCTGTTGGGCCCACAGTATTTCTATGGGCTGCACCTGGACAAATGTGTTTCTAGAAAATTCCATGGGAAATTCTGCTGTGAAATGAGAGTTGAGAAGCATAGATGAATATTGCTAAGGTCTGAATGTTTGTGTTCTTCCAAAAGTTTTATGTTAGAATCTAATACCTAACGTGATTTTATTAAGAGGTAGGACCTTCTGGGAAGTAATTAAGTCATGAGGGCTCTGCTCTTATGAATGGGATTACCACCCTCTTAAAGGAAGTTGGAGGGAGCTGCCTTAACCCCCTCTACCATGTGAGGATGCTGCAAGAAGGCACCATCCTGAAGCAGAGAGCAAGCCCTCACCAGACTCTGAAGCTGCCAGCACCTTCATCTTGGGCTTCCCAGCCTCCAGAACTGTGAAAAATAAATTTCTATTATTTGTAAATCACCCAACTTAAGGTATTTTGATATAGCAGCTTCAATAGACTGAGACAGAAATCATATTTTAAATATATACAGAGAGAGGAGGTCTTCAGATTTCAGCAGTTCTCCTACAGGCTTTGGAGTTCCCCTGCCCCTTAGTTCTGGGATCTTGTGCAAGTTTTGTAATCCCTCAATGCCTGATTACTCATCTCGTATGTGAAGATAACCTTTTAGGTGGCTGAAAGAAGTTTTTTGTTTTTTTGAGACCGAGTCTTGCTCTGTCACCAGGCTGGAATACAGTAGTGCAATCATGACTCTCTGCAGCCTTGACCTCCTGGGTTCAAGCAATCCTCCTGTCTCAGCCTCTCAAGTAGCTGGGACTACAGGTGCATACCACCACGCCCAGCTATTTTTTTGTATTTTAGAGATGGGAATTCGCCATATTGCCCAGGCTGATCTTGAACTCTTGAGCTCAAGTGATGTGCCTGCCCCAACCTCCCAGAGTACTGGAACTGCAGGTGTAAGCCACTGCAACCGGGCCTGCTGTAAGAATTTAATGAGGTAGTGCATGCCCATTCTTCGCAGGGTGGGAACCACGTAGTAAATATTCTTATAACTGTTGCTTGGAGTTGGGGAATCCCTGAGCCTACACAAAGGAGAGAAACAAGCATGTTTTCGGTATCCCTGATCACATGGATAACAAGTTCAAAGACCTTTTACTGTTTTCTTCAGTCTCATTAAAATTTGTAGCTCTGCCTTTATGCTGGCCATATCATTTGATTTAGTGTATAATTGAACATGTTTTATTTAATAAATTAGTTAAATAGTGATCATTATGATTTGGGTTTCAATTGAGTCCTTGAGGCAGTATTTGCTGATATAAAAATAATAGGTAATTTTAAAAAATTATCAGAAAGATTAAAATATTAATATGTTCCTCCATTTCAAATTTGTATCTCCCTAATTGTAATTATCCATCTTTCTTGTTATGTTACTTGTAATTTTAAATAAATTATAGCACAAGTTTTATAGAAATCTTTTCATTTTACTTGATTGGATGTTTTTGGGTCAGTAACTGTATCATTTTTTAAAGATTTATGTGAATGTCTGAAATTGATACCAGGAAGATAATTGCTACCCAATTCGAAAGTAACATTCAGAGCATACCGTCTTTCTCCCATTACAGTGATTGGACGAGGATTAATATTTGAATTAAAACAGAGTAAGATGCATTATGTTTGGTGTTACACCTGTTAAAATGCACTTTATTAGCCATAAGTTATGATTTAATTGAAATCCTATTTTTTTTTCCTCTCCAGTTTTTTGTCACTTGTTACTGCTGCTTTTTGGTATACTTCTGGCACTTAAGCCTGATTTTCAGGTTTTTGTCTTGAAAATATTTTCTTCACCACCACCTAGCCACAATAATGCTGCCACCATCCTGCGCCACCCCCATCTACCCCGGTTTTCCTTCAGAGAGTGTGCTTTCTTCTAGAAGCTTGTGTAAGAATAAACAAATTTGAAATGAAGAGGAAGCTTAACGTTGTAATTGTTTTTATACATAAACAACGTAAGAGTGTCAAAATACTTGGATAGTTTTCTCTGAATTTAAAAAGTTTATTTTAAATGGTGTAAATGTGGGCTGGATGGTGCCTAAAGAAACTCACTTTGGAGGAATTTCGTGTAGGAGAAATTAAGATACAAGTTGTCATCCTACGGAGCGCTTTAAACTGAGGTGAAAAAAGAGGCCCCAGTGACTGTGGTTTTGTGAGAGTTGCTATTGTGCATCCTCTTAGGTCGTTTTCCTATTTTTCTTCCTGATAAAACCCTGTTTTGTGTCGGCACCTACCCCGTCCTGTCCTGTGTGATTGAAGAAAGATGATTTCGCCCTCAGAACCAGGAGTCTATCCTGGCATGAAAAGACCAAAAGTCGGCAACCCCAAACGAACTATGGTAATTACAGTGTAACCACCACTGGGGAGAAACAGCCTCCCTCAGTGTCTCTGGAAGCTTCCATGGTATTTGTGTGGTTTCATTGTGTCTGTGTTGCTGTTTGAGTTGGGCTGTTTGCTGTTCTCGTCATGGACCTCTATGTGCTCATGACACACATTTCTGTATCTTCCTGTAAACACAGTTCTGCACATTCCAGAAAACCTGATACATTTATTTGGTCCCACCTTAATGTGAAGCACTGTCTCTGCCCTTTTACTGGCAGTCAGTTATCCCAATCTATACACCGTTCCATCATCTACTCTGTTCAGTGTTTATTTTCCCCTTAAAAACATCACTCTGTCAAGAATGTATACTCTGTTGCAGCAAAAATCAATTTTACATATTGATCAGAACTTGTCAGCAGATCCTTTGAAGGTTTACAGCATACCAGTTTGTTCTGCCATACTAGTTGGGAAGCTGTGGTCAACTCCTGTAGAGTGAGGGTGATGGGTGAGTGGGTGGGCGGATGAGTAAATGAGCTAATGAATGAATTAGTACTAAGAAGAAAATCCAAAGAGATTATGGTAGGCTGAGTGATGGCTCCCAAGTACGTCCATGTCCTGATTCCTGGTACCTGTGAATGTTACCTTATGTGGCACAAGGGACTTTACAGATGTGATCAGGTTAAGGATCTTAAGATGAGAAGTTATCCTGGATAAGGCGGGTGGGTGCAGGGTAGTCACAGGGTCTTTGTAAAACGAGGAAGGCAGGAGAGTGAGAATCGGCAGAATCAGAGAGCAGGCCATGTGACAACAGAGGCAGAGACTGGAGTGATACAGTTTGGAGATGAGGGAAAGAACTACAAACCAAGGGGTATAGGCAGCCACTAGAAGCTGGAAAAGACGTAACTCAATTCTCCCCTCCGAATCTCTAGAAAGAATTAGCCTGCCAACAACTTGACTTTAGCCCAGTGAAACTGACTTTGCACTTCTGGCTTCCAGAACTGTAAGATAATACATTTGTATTATTTTTAGCCACTCAGTTTGTGATAACTTGTTACAGCAGGAATCAGAAATGAATGCAGAGAGTCAGAAACTTTTAAAAGGTGAATTAATGAGTAGTGAAGTCAAACTGGACTATACGACTCTGCAGACTTGGAGTCCAGTGCTCTGTCCATCGCATCACATGGTCAGGATGTCAGTCACTGTGGTCTTGACGCCTCTGATGAGGTTTATGTGTTGTGACAAGGCCCAAAGGAATAGGGATTTGGGTAGAATTTGCTTGACCTATTTCTTTGTTTTTGTAAGTTTTTGTTTTGTTCTGTTTTGTTTTTAAACAACTGATTTCTTTCTGTGAAGGAAGATTTATTTTTCACCCCCCAGATGCCTTTCTTTGCAACTTTTCCTGTCATTTCATTTGGTTGATTTCTATTTCACTCTTGACTCAGTGCTGTTTCTTTCACAGTAAGGTAAATAAAACGATCAGAAATGGAGCTTGACTTTCCTTTTGCTAGTTCGTTCTTTTGATGTCCAAGGAAAAAGGCAAGCAGTTATTGTAATTTTTGCTCCTTAATGTGATTTTTTCGTGGTGCTTGTTTTCAAACATTTTAACGTCCAGAAAAGCCCTACATTACTTTATCACTGCATTATACCATGATGTGTTGAGGGTTTTTTGTTTTTGTTTTTGTTTAAGATGCCCAGAATGGGGAGGGGCATGGTGGCTCATGCCTGTAATCCCAGCACTTTGGGAGGCCGAGGCAGGTGGATCACTTGAGGTGACGGGTTCGAGACCAGCCTGGCCAACATGGCAAAACCCCATTTCTACCAAAAAATATAAAAATTGACTGGGCATGGTGACGCACACCTGTAGTCTGAGCTACTCGGGAGGCTGAGGCAGTAGAATTGCTTGAACCTGAGAGGGGGGAGGTTGCAGTGAGTGAATATTGCACCACTGCACTCCAGCCTAGGCAACAGAGTGAGACCCTGTGTCAAAAGAAAAAAAAAAAAAAAGATATCCAGAAGGGAATTTTGAACTAGTACTTACTTCCCAGTACTAGAGTTCTGTGGCAACTATGAAGCTTTGACAGTCTCTCCTACTTGTTGTCATGTTGGCACACTGATTTGTTAATGGGGAAAATATTTTATATATGTATACACTTATATATAATTACTTATTATACAATGATTATATAATGATATTTATATATAATTATATATAATGATATAAGTATATATATTTCCAATATATTAGCCTCACTTTTGTGAGGATCCACCCAACACAAACTGCATGTTAGTAACTTTGCTATAGTTAACTATTGCAATATTTTATGAGATCTGGGGGTGAATAGTAAGCAGTGGGAAAATGTGACGAGCATCAGAGGAATTCTAATAGACTATTTGGTAAAGGGTTGTTTTATTTTACTGCTTTTCTCATTTATCAGTTACAAAGATAACAACTATCATTCCAGGATAAATAGAATCATCAGGAAAGTTTAGTTATATATGCATTTGTTATGGGGATTGATTTTTCAAAAGTCCTTAACTACGCTTTATTTTGTGGGTCTTCATACATAACTACAAGAAAAAAAAAAGGAATATGAACTAATGTAAGCCATTTGAATTTTTAAAAATATAATTTTGAGTAACAGTTTGCACCTAAGAATGTAAGAATGTAAGAATACATTCTTCACTTAAAGTGACACCCTTCTGGGCCAATATACTTTGCTGTCAAGTTTCTTTAGATTAGATTTCTGTATAGCTATGGTTAACACATTTTATTGTGAATAAGGATCATTTGGAGTTACTTAATAAAATACTAGTTCTTGGGTCCTTTATTCCAGAGATTTTATTTTTCAATCAATTAGGAAAGGACTACAGGATCGCTGTATTTAACAAGCTCTGCAGGTAATCCAAAGTCCTCAGACCACACTACATTGCTATATATAATCCATCAATAATCAAAATATTGAGTGTGTGCTATGAAATTATTTTAAGAAATTCTTTAAAGTCTTTTCAAGTCGTTTCAGAAAAGTAGTTGTTGGAACCATGGTTTGCCATATGTAAAATATGCTGTGCTAAGTTACAGAACACTTTTGAAAAAGACTTAATCTGTTTTGAGTGAGCCTGTGGCAATTGTAACGTTCTGGATTTCACTCAAATTTGTAGCAATGCAAATGGCATGCTTTAGATGTGCCTGTAATGCATTTAGCTCAATGACAAGGAAACTGGCAGATATTTCCATAAGACACACTGACTGAGAAATAGTGCTTGCTGCTAGTGGCTTGATCTGCATACATTTAGGATTTAATAGTTTGTATTTTTTGCTTACTCACTTGTCCTAAACGCTTAATGAATAGGCTCTAAGGCTTTAATTTTCAACCAATCCTAAGTTTATTACTGAAGTTTATCAAGCAATAAACACACTATTGCACTTATACTGTCATGTTTTTATAAAGCAGTTTATAAAAGGTGACATCTGGCAAAGAGGCAGATCTATAAAAATCATGCTGGTGGATGTAGTGTCACTTTTTCTGCCATACACCCAGAAAGAGTAATATTATTTTGACACACACATACATCCCCACTGTCAAGTTTCTATTTTTATAGTTAGCTTACTGCACATATCCTTAAGCTATACAAAACCTTTGGGCTAATGCAGAAAGTGACATTTCTGCATATTTATTACAATGCTATTTTAGAGGTTGACTTTGCCTGATAGGATTTTTCCAACAACAATGTCATATTCTTGACAGTAGACATTGTTGAGAACAATACTATTGTGCAGTTAGTCAGGAAAGGTCAATGTGGAAGGACAAATCATAAATGTCTTAATTTAATGCAGCATGATTTTGCCTCAATATTTGGTAGTTATAGGGGAGAAAATATGATAATGTAGCCCTGATGAGCAATTCTTTGAATAGTTGGAATATGAACTAATACTTTACCAAGGGAGCGCACTGCCCTGCAATCCAGCAACTTTACTTCTAGGTGTATTCCCAAGAGAAATGAGTGCATTTGTCCACCAGGAATGAGAATGTTCGTAACAGCTTTATTCATAAAAGCTCCAAACTGGAAGCAACCAAATGTCCATCAGCAGCAGCAGAATGGATAATTGTAGTATACTTATAAAATGCAATACTTCAGAGCCATGAAAACATACCATCTATTGCCCTGCACAGCAGCAGTGATGAATTTCACAGATAGTATGTTGAACGGAAGAAGCTGGATGCTAGAGAGTACCTCCTACATGATTTCCTACACATGAAATTCAAGAACTGACAAAACTTGTCTATGATAACAGAAGCTAGGATACTGGTTTCTTATTTGTGTTGGCGTGGGATGCAGATGTTTATTGAAGGAAATGTCTAAGTAGGGTCAGAGAAAGGCGTCTGGAAACCTGTCTTATGACTTTGGTGGTGGTTACTTGTGTGTATACACATGCAAAAGAGCAGAGCTGTACACTTAAGATTAGCCCATTTTATTGTATGTTCTGGCTATTTGTTGCGGTGTAACAAACTACTCCAAAACACAACAGCTGACGACAATTTATTATTATTATGTCTCCCAAGGTTGTGGGTGAGAGATTCCCACAGGGCATTAGGATGAATAGCTTACTGCAATTCATTAATGTCTGGAGCCCCAGCCAGGATGACTCAGATAACTGGAGGTTGAGTGGGCATCTTTCCCTTTCTCTCGCCATGTGCTGTCTTGGGCTTCCTCATAATATGGTAGCCTCGGGGTGGCCGACTTCTTATTTTAGAGCAATTCAGGATTTGAAAGCTAGTGTTTTAAGAGAAACATCAGTTTCTTGAGACCTGGGCACAGTAAGTTCTGTTGGATTCTTTTATTATTATTTTAATTTTAAAAATAGAGACAGGCTCTCACTGTGTTACCCAGGCTATTCTTGAACTCCTGGACTGGAGTGATCCTCCTGCATTGGCCTCCCTAAGTGCTGGGATTACAGGCATGAGCCGCCGCACCCAGCCTCTGCTGAATTCTCTTAGTGAAAATACTCAGTGGCCCCACCATACTCAAGAAGGAACATAGACCCCTCACTTCTGGATGGAAGGAATGTTAAAGATTTTGTGGCCATTTTTATTCGGCCGCACCATATGTTGCTATTTCTCAATTAGAAAGTTTTTAACAGTTCAAATCAACCTCATTACTCTCAAAACTTTCATCCGTATGGGTAGGGAGCCTCTTGTAAAATTTAAGTCTAGTTCTGAAAAACACACACAACAAAAGAAACCCTCCATTTGAAATCATAGTTTCTGTCACATCATACTTCTCTTCTCAGTTTGCTTTTGAGGTTAAAAATTATATGGCTTTTTCTTATTTTATTTGAAGTTTCTGGGCTTTGAGTTTTATTTTATCCAGGCTCGGGTGAACTTAGACTTTTATTTAATCATTCACGGCCTAGAGTTAACTGTCAGATTGAAGCCAGATAAAGCTTCTGATACTACTGAAATCCCTTGCTCCTTTTGATTTATGGATAATGAATTTGCCCTCTGTAGTCAGAGTATGATTTTTTTAAAAAAGAAATCCTATATCTCTTATTAATCATCTATCAGAAATATGTTGCCCAACAGGCCTCTTTGTAAAGATCTTTATTAAGAGACAAGAGCAGGACAGCTGCATTTATGCAGCAAGACTTTATATGAGATTGAAGGGAAATGTTTATGCAAGCTAAATGAAGCCAGCGTGAAAGTGGAGCCTTTTAAACTATTCGGCTTCATTTGAACATGACACTGATGTAGACAGCTTGGGAAAGCAATGTGTGCACACAAAAAGCTGCATTATCCAACGTATCAAAAGATTTCAACTCCAGTACACCAACTATCTCTAGCAGAGATAATTATTGCACCCTTGCCTGGCATAATTTGGGCCAAGAGCAGCACTTGAGCCTGATCTTTAAACAACATCATACATCTCATTTGAAGACTTTTCTGGGGCCATCTCTCGATTTTGTGCCAGAAACTTCAAAGTCCGTTTGTACAGAGTCAAGATTAGAAAGATCTAACCTCATCCTCTCAGATTTTCTTTTTAATTAATTGCAAAATGCTATCCTTTTGCTCCCCCCGGGAACCCTGAAAGGATTTATGCAGTCATTTCATATCACCATATTTTCAAGACTCTGCTTTCATTTGTCACTTAAAGAGCTTTGTGGAATATAAAGCCATCAACCCAGCACCACAGCAGTATCACTTTGTCAAAAGAGAGTTGTTTGCACTTTATGTGACAACCTATTTGTATAAAGTGCCAGGGTTTGAACTAAATATACCACATGAAGTCTAAGTTATAGGTGATGGAATCTTGTTTGTAGCTCTAGTCGTTTGCCTGCTCACACTCCTCCCCTGCCAGCCTACCCACTCAGCCCCTGTATTCTGCTATTGTGGCTGTTTTTGAGAGATCCCTTTAATGTAGACAATATAAATGTGGTTGCTTGACCTGTTTGAGAAGGCACCTAATTTTAGAGAACTGGGTCTTGACTTATTAGTTTCCTCTTCTGATCCCTGACTCCTGAATATTGTAGAGTTTATAAAAGTGTATGCCAAGGTGCTAATGTACATATCTGAATATATATTTATGTCATATGTAATGTTTAGAGCATGTGTATAGGTGTGTAGATAATATACATCTGTAAGTCAGTGAGTATGATAGGAGCATGGCCTTAGGAATTAATTGGCTGGATTCTAATCTGTGTCCCTCTACTCTCAAGCCAGATGACCTTGGGGAAAATAAACTAATTTGGGTCTATTGCTTCATCTGTAATTTGGGGGAAATCGTATCAACCTGAATCAACTGGGTTATGGAGGCACTGGGTCTCATGCATGTCATTGTGAACACCAGTAAATACCAGCGCTCTTACTACTGTCATAATTAGCACATTTTCTCTATAGTGAATTGAGGTGATTCTTTGTGGAAGGTTTTGTTTTGTTATTTTTAAACATTTTCAAGAATTGGTTGTTCCTATTCAAATTGCTAGCAAAAAAATTGTATGCATGTATATATGCATGTATATACATAGTACCTACTTCAGGGAGACGGGTCTTTAAAATGAAGTAGGTCCTCCCTCAGATGCTGTGTTTTCTGATCATACTTTTCAAAGGTAGTTGATAGGCCAGCACTAGCAGCTTAGATCACCCCTACGAGCCTATTGGAAATGCAGAATCTCAGGTCCATACCAGAACTGTTAAATCAGAAGCTGCATTTCAACCTTTATTTGTTTTCACACTAAACTTTGCAAAAACACTTTCCTGGTAGAATGACCACTGGTTTGGGGTTAGTTCTAATGGCGTTCTTTAAAGGATTTTAGTCACAGAATTCAGTAAGAAATACATTTTGTGGCTGGGTGAAGTGGCTTATGCCGGTGGTCCTGGCACTTTGGGAGGCCGAGGCAGGAGGATCACTTGAGCTCAGGAGTTTGAGACCAGCCTAAGCAGCATAGTGAGACCTTGCCTGTACAGAAATTAAAAAAAAAAAAAATTAGCCAGGCATGGTGGTGTATGCCTGTAGTTCTAGCTACTCGGGAGGCTAAGGCGGGAGGATTGCTTGAACCCAGGGGTTTGAGGTTATAGTGAGCTATGACCATGCCGCTGCACTCCAGCCTGGGCTACCCCCATCTTAAAAATATATATATTTTTTATCGCATTAGCATAGGAGAGCATCTACACTCCTAAACATATATAATTAAAATAAAGGTTTCACCAGTGTTTACCCTTGCTATATGCTAAGTACTCACATTTTTTTAAAAATTGTATTTCAGTTTAAAACACGCTGGTCACGGCCCACTAAATTGATTTTATAATTCAGTTTATAAAGAACCATTATACTGTATTACCTTAGGCAAGTCGTTTTTTCTTCCTTAGGTCTTGATTTTCTCAACTGTAAAAATGTGTGGGCTGGACCAATTGATTTCAGATATCTCTCAGCTTGAACAGCCCTGAGATGCTCTATGAAATGTGAAAATCCTCCCGACCATATTTAAGAAAGGGCATGTTTATTGGTTGTTGTATGTGTTGTTTTATTGAGAGGGCCTGAAGGAGCCCATACAAACAATGGCTCACAAACCACAGCTTTTGCATAATAAAAGCTTATAACTCAGAATGGTAGACAACACAGAATGAGCAATTATGCATTGGTCCTAATGTGTCATTATTTTAGACAAACAAAATACAACTGTAAGCTTGTATAAATGTGCATACTTTGTTAGTGTATAACTAAAACATAATGAGCTAGATTCTTTGCCTGCCTAAGATACACTGAGAATATTAAGCAGTCTTGTGTTTGGGGGAAAAAAAAATAGTAGCCATATAGTCAAGAAACCAGGCAGTATCTTGACTGGTGATCAGAATTCACATCACCATTAATGGGCAAATAGATATTTGTGTGTCTCCTGATGTGATACCCTGAGAAGCATAACCAATATGGTACTCGGGTCTGGAATATAGAACCTGAATCTAAACTCAAGGACACAGCAAGGACCTCCCAAATGAGTAATAGTTATATTAAAACACACACACACGTGGGGGTAGAGGAGTTTGGGGCATGGAGATATATTGTTAAAAAAGAAAACAGTCAGAAAGACAAAGTAATATTTGAGATTAAAGGAGATTTAAGAGATAGGAACACTAAATAAGATCCTATACTGGATTTTATATTGAAGAGGGGAAGATCTCAAAAGGGACGACATTGGGTTAACTGACAAAATTGAGAAACAGAAGACAGTGGACTGGATATAATGTTGTACCAATGCTCCATTTATTGAAATTAGTTATTATACTGTGGTGGAAAAGAATATCGTTAGTTTTAAGAAGTATGCACTAAATGCAATTTATTTTCAAATGAGGCAGGAAAAAATAGTGTGTATATAGAGAGAAAGCAAGCAAGAAAGTGCACAAATGATAAGCAGATGGGGAAAAATATAATAACCAGTGAATCTGGGGCATACACAGTTGTCCCCTGTACTCATCTAATTGTTGGACCATGTAGATAAGTTTGAAATAAATTTCAAAATAAAAATTTGTAAATGAGCCCTTTGTTTTCTTTCTTTCCTCTAATCTGTGTCCTTGTGTGTTTCTGGAATACCTAGAGTGCTTTTGTCTTGGGAGTTGTGCCTTTTAAGGCCAGGTTAGGTTGGACTGGAGACTCCAGTATTCCCCAGCAGCTGTTAGCTCTCTCAGAAGCTAACTGGAGAGGCCTGGACTGGTCACCTCCTGCCAGTGCCTTTTTGGTCTGTTCCTCTTTTATCAGTACTGACCCCTAGGCCTAGGGTGGGGGAAATTTATCATTGATTGGCTGCCTCCCTTGCTTCTGTTGGTCTTTCTCACTTGGCCTTAGGCTTTTCTTGACTTCCACCCAGTTCTTGTTCTGCTTCTTGCCCCAGGTAACTAAACCCTTACTCTTTTCAGCACCAGTTTCTTTGAGAGACCACAATTCCCTTTTGACCTTGAAGAACACCTAGCATCCCTTGAAAAACACTGCAGAACAGAGACACAGATGTCAACAGATGTTTGGACATACTGGTGGGTTTTTGTGGGCTTTTGGCCTTCAAATAACGGGTCTTGGATTCTGTGGAGACCTGAAATCCATGAAATCCATTTTGGTTTTTTATCAGCTTTGACTTGCCTTTCCCACGGCAGAGAAATGTGGGAGAAGTAAATAAAGGTTGCTTTTGTTTACTTGCTTTCTTGCCTGCCTGCTCTGCCTGCATGACCTGATTCCAGACGGCAGGCAGGTGCTCAGTAATTGTTAATTATCCTGTGAAGACGTGTCCTTGTCCTCAAGGAGCTACAGTCTTATGAAATGAGACACTCGAATGTGAAGTGGACTGAAAGCATGTGTGATTAAGTATATTTTAAAAATTATGGTAAGTAATATGTAGTAAGAATCTAGGGAACCCAGAGACCATTGTGGCTCTGGGAGCAAATTGAGCTGATAGAAGAAGTTGGAGAGCTGCAAGGATGTATCCCCAGGATCTATATAAAAAGCCACCACATGGATGTATACTGGAAAAATAAAAATAAAAATAAGCAAACAGGAAAGGAAGCAAGCAACTACGGTATAGGATCTCAGATGGTTTGCAGAAGAATCAGACCTCAGAGTCTGATGGCTTATAGAGGAGAGGAAGCTCAAACCCTTGGATCTCAGGGTTTCACAAAAAGCCTCAATTTAGAGTTTATATATAATTTCCAATAGAAGGAATGCACAGAAAGTCTTTAATAGAATGTAAAAAGTCCTCTGTCACACCACTGGAGTATTTCCTTGCTATGCATTTGGCTTAAACAAAAAGTTTTGTCATGATCTTGTGACTGTCATAATTATTCTGCGGTGTATTTTTTTTAGTGTTCAAAGTAACCTATGTTAAAATGGACCATACTTTTTTGACCACTGGTTTGAGGTTTCTTTCTTTTAATATACCAAAGCCTCAAAAGTGGAAATGGGGGTCTCTTGTCCTCCCACAGGCTCTATCCATCCCCACCCACCCTTGTAATAAGGTTTTTACACAGCACTTTATGTATTTGGTGAGGTGGATTTTTCCCCCTCTCCCAGCCACCTCCTTCAACCCCCAAGATAAATGGTTCCAAACGTTCCACTGCAAACAGAGTTGGTGTTTAGTTTATTGGTAATTAATTGCTAGCACTTCCCTGACAGAACATAATGGAACTACAGAGCAATCACTTAGAAAGGGAAACAACTGTCAATTATCACTCTAATGAATCCTGTTTACCAGAGGTGGCGGCACTAAGGCTCCAAGCAGCCTGTCTGGTGCACAACCTTCTGTGCATAGAAAGTGGATATCTTAAAAACTCCATTTTCATATTGGGTGTGTGATGTGTGAGATAATCACTCTCAAGGCCAGATTTTAAAGTGGCCCCAGCTGTGGATGACAGTATATAATTTTGGAGCTATTCTCACGGTTAGTGATTAACTTCTCTCTGTTTGTATTTGAATATGAGTAAATAGAAACAACCATTCCTCACATTAAAAGTGTTAAATAGTGTACTTGTGGTGATCAGTTATAGAGATGATTATAGTAGTGATGTGATAGTTGACTTTTAGTGAATCATCGGTAACACAGGTCCTATGCCGAACATTTCATATGCATTATCGCGGTTTTCAAGACAATCTTGTGTTAAGACAGTTGGCAGAAAGGCAAATTCATGCTCTCATGCAAATAGAAAATGAACACGTGAAGATTTTGTTCCACTCATTAATTGTTAGGGGACCCAGTGTAACGTTAAAGTCAGTCCAAAGAGCATTTGAGAGGCATATATATATACCTGTACGTGCAATTTGGTAGATTGTTGGGTTAGATACAGAAAGGATGATGTCCTCCTGGTCTATAACAGCCCATACCGATTATTCCCTGTCCTGAGAGTTGTTAGTTAACCTTGTAAACAGAAAGGCCTGGTAGTGGGGACTCTACATTGAAGGAATGCAGTAAACTCAGTCACCTCTTTCCAAGTTTGAGATGACATTTCTGTAAGGCAAGTAATACTGTCATGTGACAAATGAAGAAACTGAGGCTTTGTGAGGTTAAGTAACTCGGCCAAGGTTGTAGTAAAGGTGGAGCTGACACTGACTACAGTCTGACTCCTTATATGGGTGACCTGAGCTTGATAAACACATGGATTTATCAAGTTCAACTCCCAAAGTTGCTGCTGTGCAGGGCGATTATTGTCCATTGTTTTTCTCTCTCTGTGAAGTAGTGTTGCTGATAGTACTTACCTCCAAATGACGTTATGAGGATTCAGTGAGTCAACACATAAAACGCCGTGCACAGTGCTCACCGCATCATGATCCCTTGGTAAATGTTGGCTACTGTCAGCATCATTAGCAACAGTCATCACAATAAACGTGTGCGCTGAACCCACATGTGTCTTGAAAAGGGCAGTGTCCTCACCTTCTCTACCTTGGCCATGGTTGCCCTGAGAGTCTGGGTACAGACAGCATCTGAGCTCCAGGGAGCATCATGGTAGGGAACCAGCTGTCTCCTAGTGTTTGTCCAGTATCAACACTGGCTTCAGCTGACCCCAAGAATAGACTGGTCGCTTAGTATTTAAGGAAATACCTCTTTTCCTGGGAACAAAACAACATTGCAGTGTAGCTCATAAAATATTTGCTCTTGCTGTTTTATAACCTGTGAGACTTTAAGGATATACAGATCCATGATATTTGTAGCAGGTGTCATTTTTTAAAACACACTCAAAGTAAATATCATTGTCACACAACACACTGTAGATTTTATTTGATGGTAAAAACTCAAGCATGGCATTCAATCCTTCTTCCAGTTCATATTCCCTTGTATCAGTGAGAACGGATTTTAAAAGTTCAAGACTTGTGAGGATATTATCTCACTGTCTTCCTTCGGGCAGATGAAGTATTACAGACATTTCTTTGAATCTTGTCTACTGGAATTAGGGAGTGCTGAACTATAGAAATCAAAGGTCAAATGACAAGATGGTGTGTGGCTGGTGAATTTACCGACTTTTCTATTAAGACTTCTCTGTAGATGTTAAGGAAGTGTGAAGCTTTTGAGGAGATGCTATACTGGAGACAGAGTTCTGTACTGCTTCCTCCTCTGTGAGATGAGAGCCTTTTTGCAGTCAGCATGTCTGCATTTAGCTGCCAAGGTGTGTCAATAATTTCTCTTTATGTTCTCAGTTTTGTTGTGTGGGGAAGAAGGAGATAGTCATGTCAAAAGGGGGCATGGTTTCTTGATGTGGAAGTCTAAAGAATACACAGAAATAACTACCTCTGCCTTCACAGGATTTGTGTCAGATTTTTGCCTAATTATAAAAGAAGTATAGCATAGAGGTCTTATTACCATGGCTAAGACGAAGGAAAATATTCTCATGATCAATCCTCCGTGATTTTGTTATTATTGATAATTCAAACAATATGTCTCTACTCTTTGAGCACTGACGAGCACCAAGTGTATTTTTAAACATGCCAAGTGTGATTAGTACTCCTTCTACACATTCCCTTAAATTTGTAAAATCATGTAACGTGTTTGTTTTTTATTTTATATTTAGAATTATTGCCTTGTAAACTCTCTTGCCATACTGCAAACAGTGTGAAGAGACCCATCTCAATTTTGCACATGTATTGCCAAGAATTATTATGAAGATCTACAAGTAAGGGTTGAACAGTTGTTCCTGATGGAAATGAAGCAGATAGAAAGAAAAAAGAATTGAGGAACCTCTCAGTCTAAAAACAGGCATATAAGTGATATCTTAGTAATTTGTGTCAGAATTCCCCAAAATCTGTTTTATATTTTCTTTCCTTCGTGGAAAGGCTACAGACTGGGTTAAGTATTTTTGCACAAATTTCTATTCCACATAGCCTTGACTCCTTCAAAGCAAATTTGTTTTCTATTTTACTTTTAGTTTCCTCAAGCAAATTGGGACTAAAGTCACCAGTGAAATATTGCGGAATGTATTGATTTAGGGGAGATACATTTTTAATTTTAACTTCTTGGGAAGTTGAGTTGATGTAAATCCTCTTTACCGTAGTCTGCTGAGTTTTGTGTACTCTAGTTCTAATCAAAAGCCAGACAAAGTCACGAAAAGAATCTGGAGTTAATAAAATTCTCCTATTTGTGTCTGTTCTCCTTCACAACAGTGATATGTCTTAAACTTTTACGCTTTAATACCCCTCATGAAGACATAGCACAGCACTAAATGTAGGCTAGCTTTAGAAAATAGTGGAATTATGGTTTAATTGTATAGTCATTAACTGACATAATTTGCTTTTCTAAAATACAACTTTTTAAATTAGTTGTTGTGACCTTTATAAACATTCAGAATTAAGGTAGAATGTACGTAATGCAGTCTCATTAAATTTAATAAAGTTCAGTAAAAATTCTAAATTCAAAAACTATCTTCATAAAACTGTGTGTTATCACCAAAGCATTAAATAGCACATCAGTTTAAAATTATTAAAAATTGCTAAGTATCCATTTAGCATGAGATATGTGTTATGATTGCAGACACCTCCAAAACAAATCAACAGTCTATTGCACTGCATTCTGAGAATGTAAAAGCACCATTAATTACTGTTAATGGTACTTCTCTAATGTATGTAAATACCTCATCTGTACCCAAGCTCTTGGCAGTTATTTCTTACTTCTTCCTAGACAGTTTAAAGATCTTAATTTATTAATATTCACAACAAGTAGAAAGATAAACGCATTGTTTTGAAGCCCTTGATGAATGGAGATTGGAGACGCACAGTGTTTGGGCTGAATCAACAGCTGAGAGTAGATATTAACTTGTTGGCAGTAACTCATGGTCCTGCATGAAACAGAACCTGGAAGAGAGAAGAAGAATTTAAAATGCTGTTATTGAGAATCTCTGGAAGTACATTATTCCAAGGTACCTTACATTTTCAAATTTGGCCTCAGCCTACACCTATTTTATGATTTGTCCCCACCACATCAAACTCAGTGTATGCTTTTGCCATGGTAAGCATTATTTTTTATTGACTTTACTGGAAATGATTGACAAGGACTTCTTCAGGATACACTGGGAGAGCAGTGTTTCCTGTTTATCATGTCCTTTCATCTCTGCCTGACCTAGAATATTCATACTTCTGTTTTAACAGGTCCCATGTTATAAAAGTTAAAAAAAAAAAGAACAAAAAGGAATATTCTGCGTTTTCTTGCAAACCCCAACCCCAATCCAAACAAAGTGAATGCCTTACAGACACAAGTGGTAGGATTTTCACCAATTTAGATATAAAATGTGACAACTGGTAGAATCTACATATTAATATCTGGATCCTTCTCAAATACCACAGATTGGGTAGTAGGAAAGCAAAAGCAAATTTTTTTTGTAGTAAAAATTGGCATTTTACTTTTATAGTAGATTAGATTCAGAGATTTTAATAAAAACTTGTCTTTAACTTTGTTTGATGGAGATGTACAATCAGCTTATTTTCGTTGCTTAATAAAGTTAGATATTGAGAATTGATGACATTTGAAATCCATCTTCTAATTTAGAGTTGCCAGAGTTAGCAAATAAGAATACAGGGGTCCGGCTGAATTTGAATTTCAGATAAATGTAAAAAACAGTTTAGAATAAGTATGTCCCATGCAAAATATGGCACATATACTAAAACTATTTTATTATTTATCTGAAGTTTAACTGCTCATCCTATGTTTTATCTGAAAACTCTATTTTATGATAAAAGATAAGTGCTTTTTGTAAGCGTGTAAACTCACACACTTGTCTCATCTGTAAAATGGGAGTAAAAGTAGCCATGATCTGTAAGGTTGTTGGGACGATTAAATTCATTGATACCAGTAAAGCTTATAGAACCATTTCCTAGCATCTAGTAAGCGATGTGGAAGTATACGCTTTTGTTCCTGAGGTGTGGTGGTCATTTGCTCCAATGAGCTGATACATTTGCTCCTTTTCTGCTGATACCGATCTGCTAAAAGTAAAGGAATCTCTCTGATGCAATTGGCAGCAATTGTTGATTTACTTGCCAAAATGTAGGCTAACCCAAGTGACTCCTTGACTGAAATACTTAAAAGTGTAATGTGCTAGTGTGTTCACAGGCATTTAAAAGAGCCACAAAAATTGTAATGCTTCCTTTTGGTTTTCAAAGGGATACTTAATATATTTATTAGTGTGATAGATCAGGCATGCTCTAGAACATCTGTGTGCCTATGTAAAGAAGGAGAGAAAGGATAAAGGAGACAAGCAAGAGCCAAGGTGCAGGTCACAATTAGTCGTCATCAAAATGAAAGTAAGCTATGCACGGGTACAAGAATTCCCATCCCATCAAAGGGAAATGCATCATGATGTTGTGGGTGTCTTAAATGTGAAAGGAACCAGTGTTCCTGACTATTCATCTGTAATTCTCTAAGTGCTGGGCACCCCTGTCTCCAATCCCTCATCTGAGAGCTGTGTGTAGAAGTCAGAGTGGGCTGGGTTATAATGCAATAACAAACAATACGAAAATCACAGTGGCTTAACCAACTGGGATAATTTCTCATCCTTGCAAAGCCCATGGAGGTTCCAGGTGATGCTCCAGGACAGCTCTCATCTCCAAGGGGTGGCTCAGCATTTTTGTCTACTGCTGTCTTATGGCATATTTATCTCAAGCCTTCAGGGATGAGAAGTATAGAAAATAACATATGGGCTGCGAAGTGGCACACATCAACACTGATCACAGCCCATGGGACAGAACTGGTCATGTGGCCCTGTCCAACTGCACTGAAAGCTCTGGAAATAGTCTTCCATGTGTCCAGCAATGGGAGAGGGCCCAGATTCTTTCGTGAATGCTGCTTTGCCATACTGGTAAATGTTGCTGCTAGACTGTGTTACTCTCTTCCACAAAGCTCATAAGCAACTTCAGAATTCTTTACTGTGTCACAGGCAGTATTTGGCAATCAAAACTGGCAAGAGAGCTGAAACCCATTAGACTTATCTGAGAACTAAAACACATTAGCCATCCCGCAGTCTTCTTCTAAACCAGTGGAAATGCCTATGGCAATAGGAATTTGGATGTCATGCTTAGTGAATTGTATTTTAGAAGTGTAAAGAAATAGTTTCTTCTGATAGCCTCTCTCACAGGCTTGCGTATCGATTTGAATTCACCATTACTCCAGGCTGTGTTTGATCTGGGAGAAAGTGGTTTCCAGGTTTGGCAGTTGTCAGTCTCGATGACGATATTTTTAAAATGTATCTCCAATTTGCCTGAAATTTATATCCTTCCTAGCTTTATTCCCATGCAACAAAAATATTAAAGGTTTTTCATAACTGTGACGAACAGGGGAGAAACTTATTAACAAAGCTTGCAATAAAAGTTGAAAATTGTTTTTGATCCTGGTATAAGGCTGATGGCATCAAAGCTTTTTACAGCTCAAGGCAGTCTTGTCTAAGATACCTTAAAGTGCTGCTTGGTGAGAAATTTAGATCAGCCCGCATTTGAGCCTAGCCATTTCAGTCCAGTTTTCAATTAGGCGGAATTTTCTGGTGAGTGACACTTTCTACTAATTAACTTTGATGAAGGAGCTCAGCCTCAGAATATTCTGAAGTCAGGTATATGTGTTAGACGTCAGTGAGAGATGATTCTTGGAAAACTGGGGAATAGTAAAGAGAACCTTTGAAATGGGAAGTCACATTTCAAAGTTCTTCTGCAAAGTAATTGCTTATACTAATCAACCATATTTGTTTTTTCTTTTAAATAGTTATTTAGTTCAAAGCAATATCTTAGGCACTGTGATGATCACTACATTGCATTGGAGGCATTTTCTAAAAATAAAAAGTGAGATATAGAGGAATAAAAGAAATATGGTAAAATATCGAATGAAGTACTTAGTTGTGGTTTTCAAGATAAATGTCAGAGGACCTAAGACAGGAGAAATTATGCAGGGTTGGAGTAGGCCTGTTGTAGGAGGTAAAAGATCTGTGAATATTCTGTTGATTAAATATGCCAGGAGGTGGGAAAGGGAGAAGGGCATCCCACACTGAAGCTATAAACATTTAGTCAGAAGCTGTATTTCTTGCCTTTCCAATAAAAACCAAGCTTTCCTTGAACTCTTAGTGATAAAAATTTTAAAAAAGAATGACCAATATATCTTCAAAAAGGAAAACATGAAAACAGCAACATTTAAATCCCACAGCATATTGATTCAAAGTGCCCTTCAATTAAATTTCTAATTGGAACCTCCTGATACTTCTTTTAAAAAGCAATTAAAGTAGAGGCAAAAATATTAGTCTGACATTGAATCATAACCACTTTAAATATATTTAGTCAATATGGGTATTTAATCATCTCCCGAGAGCAAACATTTTTTTTTTTCTTTTATAAGGTTACTCTTACAGTTTTTAATTGACAGGACATATATTTAGCCTTTAATGCGTGTTTTTAAAATTTCTAAGGAAATGTGTGAAAGCCTTTTTATTGTTTGAACTTCAATCATTACAGAAAAATAAGAGTAATCTATCCTTCTACACCCTGCTCCCTACCCCATAGTCCTTCTCCTCTAACTAGAAGTAATATTAGTAACTGTTAAAATAGGTGTAAAATTTTAAGTATTTATCCTAATCATTTATTTTGCTAAAACCCATTAAAGAATATCAGAACAGTTTTTAGATTCTAAGGCACGTTATGAGCTTGCTGTTGCAAAGGTGAACCGACACTAGGGAAACTAGGGGGTGTCTCAAAAGGAATTTGAGAAGGTTTTGGGAGCTAGAACTAGTCATGAAATGGTCGTAGTAGATCTGGGTCAGAATTGGTCAACTAGGCAGTTTCTAGAACAAAGTTTGTGTGGGTTGAGCACATGAGGCTGAATGAGCTTGTGATAAAGAAGTTTAGGTTTAGTCAGTAATTATAGCTTGGTGAGGTAGAGTGTACTTGTTTCATGAGTCATAATGCAGATTTGCAAGTTATGGTTGATGTTTTCATTCTTAAGTAATATGTACACAAGGCTCTGGTTAAACATACTATCTCTACTTTACATGTCCAGTTTTTTTCTTGTCCTTGCGAAGCAATGCCAATATGATATGTCACATAATGATTTTCCTATTATGAAATATTGTTTTATATTAAAGAGTTTTAAAATCATGCTTTTGGGTCAAAATTTTATTTTAGGATAAAAGAAAACCATTTCAGTTTTTTAAATATAAATGAACAGATAAGGCTCCTGAGAAAGGGGAAGCCCAAATGGGAACTCTAGGGATCTGGGGGAATCTAGAACGGACTTGGGAGAGATGCTTTGGGTGCTTGAAAGATGATGTAGCTGCTTTTTAGAGATGAGTTTGGAAGCGGGGAAACTTGGAAGATGACTATTACAGTACAGGTAAGAGAGAGTGGGGGCTCGATCTAGGGCTGATGGAGTAAAGCAGACAGATTTGAGAGCTATCTGGAAGGAGAACATCGGTACTGTGATATTCTTATTTTGACTGGTGGGGATTCGGGGGAGTCAGAGGTATCCAAAATACCTCACATATTTCCAGTTTATGCAGGTGGATCAGTAGTTGCTGGATCAATGCTGAAACACAGGACAAACAGGAAAGAACTGGGTTTTGTTGGAGCAGGTGGGAAGTAGAGGCAGGGAGCTCATCATTGGAATGCAATAACATGCCATTTATTTATACCTTGACTGAAAATTGACAAAGCACCATCCGATACCCTATCTTATCTTATACGACCACAACTGTGGAAGGGCACCTAGGCGATATCATCCCTATCTTACAGGAAAAAAACAAAACAAAACAAAACATGAGGCTGCCTGAGTATTTAAGTGATATTTAGAGATGCAAGGCTAGTAGCTGACCATCTTTCCATTAGAACTTGAGTCTTTTGACTCTAATCCTCCCCACTTTGTAACCCTTCCTTTTTTCTTAAGTAAAGCTGTGAATATTCTCTTACTATCCCTCTATTATTCTTTTTCTGTCTTAATTTCTCTTCTTTAGTAGGATCTGTTGTGATAACAGTAAAGAGAAAGACTTTAGTATTTTTCAAAAAGTAAAACAAAGGGACTTCCTCTTCTGGGAAAAAGGTATACTTTTTCCTCTTCCTCTCATTTAGGACAAGTAAGAAATCATGGATATAAGACAAAACCGAAAATATTCCGAGGGGTGGAGAGAAGTCAGATCAGCTAGAGACCTGGAGACACAAGAAACAATATGGTAATTAATTCCCTAGATGTTGTTTTTGCCTTAGATACCCCAGCCCTGGAACTAAAGAAGTTAGTAACCCTTAGCTGCCAGAGGGCACAGACAAGAGGAAAGGTTACAGTGAAAGCCTGCTCACTGTAGGTGAAGGACTGGGAAAGGGGCAGTCTAGCAGTATAGAGAAAACTTTTAGATAATGTCTGTACTACTCCAGCTAAACACCACACATACACACATTGAAAAACCTGTGGCCTACCTACCCCTACCTCCAACAGCAAAGGCCAAGTGGGAGCCAAAACTTCTATCCTTGCTGGGATGTAAGGAGACACTCCAACCTCCTCGTCAGGTTAGTAGTACAGAAAGCCAAGTAGAGAGCCAGAATTCTCATATCCAGTGGTTGGTAAGAAGTCCACATGGGGACCCTGGATTTTCACCTCCTCCAACAGTACAGAAGTACCTTTTCCCTCTCTCAGGGGTGATATCAGAAGAGGCATAATAGACAATTAGTACTTTCTCCCCTGCCCAATGATAATGAGGCCAATGTTTTCCAGGCAGGCAAAAGTGGCATCATATTTTTTCCGTACTGAAAGAAAATAACTGTCAACTTAGAATTCTATGTCTACGGCAAATGTCCTTCATATGTGAAAGGGAAATCAAGACATTCTCAGATGAAGGAAGAATATTCATTTATTTTTTAATTTTTGAAATTATATTGCCCCAAACAAAAATAGTAGGAAAATCCCTGCAGACCAATATCCTTCATAGACAGAGATGTCAAAATTTCTTAACAAAATGCTAGCAAATTGAATTCAGCAATATATAAAGAGAAGTATACATCATGATCAAGTAGGATTTATTTGAAAATCAGCAATGGAATCTACCACGAGTCAACTGTAAATAATGGGGTTCAAATAATACAATTAAATGTGGAGTTTATCCTAGTGCAAAGCTTGAGGATAGTCACCTGGAAACACTGACTCCACACAAATGGATCAGCAGCCCAAAGTGGTGAAGTTGAGGTTTCACTTACATAGGCAGGGACAGAGAAGTTCCAGCAGGATTACAACATTTTCCATACAAGACCAGTGCACATGCCACAGTAATTTGATTGGTTATGGATTGCTACATTCCAAGGAAGATTACTTTATTACTCTGTGAGAAATGGCAATGATCTGAGAGGGTCCTGTCCCTGGCACTGCTTGGTCTTAATTATTTACAAGGAAAAAGGCAGAAGTTGCAGCTGCATGCCACTTGACTCAGGCTGCAGAGCCACCTCTCAAGGTTCAGAATGATTTAAAGCTCCACCACTTTTAAATTGAATTATTTTAAGTTTAAATTATTTAATTTCATACACATTAGCAGGCTAAGAAAGAAAAATGACATGATCATATCAATTCACACAGAAAAAGCATGTGGCGAAATTTAATACCACTTTGTGATGAAAACACTCAGAACACTAGAAAAGGAAGAGAATGTTCTCAAATTGATAATATCTGCAAAAAGCTAACATACTTAATGTTGAAAGACTGAATGCTTTTCTTTATGATTGGGAAAAAGTCAAAGATGGTGATTCTCACCACTATTCAACACAGAGTTGGAAGATCGAATATTTTTGTGATATTTCGATGTAATAAACACATTTGGCCTCTGCCCCTGGTTCCTGGTGCGCAATTCAAAACTCATGAACTCTCTGGAGATAAGAGTGTTTTGTAATGCTGATATGATAACTGGTGGCTGGGGCCCCTAGATAGCCTCAGAATGGGGACTGGTTGCCAGTCTATTTGGTATAAGCAATAGAACTTTCAGCCTTATCACCTGACTCTAGGGAGGGAAGAGGGTCTGAAGGTTGGGATGATCATCAATAGCCAATGTCGTAATCAATCATGCATAAGAAATAAAGTCTTCATAAACACCTGAAAAGGACAGGATTCGGAGACCTTCCAGTTTGCAGAACATGTAATGGTGCCTGGAGGGTGGTGCTCGTAGAGAGGGCACCTTCCCAGAAAGGGAAGGTCTACATGCCTTCCCACATACCTTGTCCTCTCCATCTCTTCCATCTGGTTGTTTATCTGCATAAGTAAAGCATTTCCCTGAGTCCTGTGAGCCACTGTAGCAAATTTCTTGCACATGAAGAGGAGATGGTAGGAATCCTGATTCATAGCTGACCAGTCAGAACCACAGTTCACAGCCTGGGGTATACAACTGACATCCGAAGTGGGAGCTATCTTGTGGAACTGAACACCTAACCTGTTGGATCTGACAATACCTCCGGGTAGATAATGTGTGAATTGAATTGAATTCTTGGATACCCAGTTAGTGTCTGCTGGAGAATCTGGTGTGAGAAGTGTTGAGTAGTGTGTGAGAGTAGGAAAACGCTTTGGTTTTTTATGCCTCCCTATGCAAGTTCTGATACTTTTAATACTCTCATTATTGATCTTGCCAGCACAGTGAGCCAAGGAAAGGAAATAAAAGACATACAGATTAGAAAGGAAGCAGTAAAACTAGCCTTTTTTCACAGGTGACTTCCTTGGAAGTCATACATAGGAAAGCCTAAGGAATCTTTTTTAAAAATCCTAGAAATAATAGATGAGTTCAGAAAGGCCCCAGGATATAAGACCAGCATATAGAAACCAACATGTTTATTTATATTAGCAATCAACAGATACTAAATAAAAACTACAGCACCTTTTACACACATACACAGAAAAAGAAATACATGTGAATTTATCAAAAAATGTATAGAGCTTATATGGTGAAAACTACAAAATGCTGATGAGAGAAAGCAAAGACGATCTCAATAAATGGAAGACTCATCATAGTAAAGATGTCAGTTCTCCCAAGTTGATATAGAGTTTTAATATAATTCTTACCAAAATATCAGCAACAATTTTAGTAGATGTAGACAAGATTATCCTGAAATTCATATGTAAAGGCACAGGAACTAGAATAACTAAAACAGATTTGAAAAAGAAGAAGGTGATAGGAATTAGTCTATCATCCAGTTTCAAGACTTACATACTTGTAATGTTTATGACTGTGTGTCATTGACAGAAGTATAGACACATAGATGAATGCAACAGAATAGAGAACCCAGAAACAGACCTACACAAATATGCCCACTGTTATTTTTTTCTTCCAAAAATAAAAAAGCAATTCAGTTAGAGAAAGAATAGCCTTTTCAACAAATTGTACAGTTAGGAAAAAAAATTAACCTATACCTGACACCTTGCACAAAATTAATTCAAAATGGATCATAAACATTAATGTAACACTTTTAGAAAATAAAACTTTTAGAAACTAGCAGAGGAAAAACTCACTGGGATCTATGTCTAGGCAAAGGGTCCTTAGACTTGGCATCAAATGCATGAGCCATAAAAGGAAAAATTTATTAGTTTGACTTCAGAATTTAAAAATTTGCCCTCTGAAAGACTGTTAAGAGGCTTAAAAGAAGCTGCAGACTGGGCGTAAATATTTGAAAACCACATATCCAAAACAGGCCTATTATCTGGCATTTATAATGAACTCGCAAAACTCAACAACAAAAGACAGACCAGTTGGAATTGGGCAAAAGACATGGACAGCCATTTAACTGATAAACACATAAAAAGATGTTCTACATCATTAACTCTAAGGAAAATGCTAATTAAAACCACGTTGAGATATCAATGCACATCTATTAGAGTGACAAAGGGTGACAACACTAAGTGCTGGTGAAGGTGTGGGGAAAAGGATTCATTTTGTGTTGATTTTTATTCAGGTAGTGAGGTCTATGTGAAAGTTCTTCTTCTTGCTTTTCTTCCCTGTTCCTCTTCTTTCCCCTCCCCCCTCCCCGCTTCCTCTCTGTGTTAGTTCATTTCACACTGCTGATAAGGACATACCCAAGATTGGGTAATTTATAAAGAAAAAGAGGTTTAATGAACTCACAGTTCCACGTGGCTGGGGAGGCCACACAATCATGGCAGAAGGTGAAAGGCATATCTTACATGGAAGCAGGTAAGAAAGAATGAGCCAAGCAAAAGGTGAAAGAGGAAACTCCTTATAAAACCATCAGATCTTGTGAGACTTCTTCACTATCACAAGAACAGTATGAAGGAAACTACCTCCATGATGTAATTATCTCCCACCTGGTCCCTCCCACAACACATGGGAATTGTGGGAGCTACAATTCAAGATGAGATTTGGGTGAGGACACAGCCAAACCATATCACCATCCTTCTCATTGTATGCCCAACTGTGTTAGCACCATTTGTTGGAAAAGCTATCCTTTCTCTATTAAACTACTTTTTCATCTTTGCTGGTAAGAATGTAAAATGATAGTCACTCTTGATAGACAGTTTAGTAGTTTCTTAAAAACTAAACATATAACTGCTTTACAATTTACTACAGTTTGGATAGCCTCCACACCTCACGTCAAAATTTGACCCCGTGTTAGAGGTGGGGCCTAACAGGAGGTATTTGGGTCTTGGGGGCAGATCCCTCATGAATGGCTTGGTGCTGTCCAGGTAGTAATGAGCAAGCTCTCACTCTTAGTTCCTGGAGCATTTCCCTGAGAGCTGGTTGTTCAAAACTACCTGGCACCTTGACTGTCTCTCTTGCTTCCTGTCTCGCCATGTAATCTCTACATGCTGGCTCCCCTTCTCCTTCAGCTATAAGTGGGAGCTTCCTGAGGTTCTCATCAGAAGCAGATGTTGGCATCATGCTGCTTGTAAACCTTGCAGAACCATGAGCCAAATAAACCTTTTTTCTTTGTGAGTTACCCAGTTTCATGTCTTCCTTTATATCTATTTTTTAAGAGATTCTTTTTTTTTTCTATGTTGCCCAGGGTGGAATGCAGTGGCTATTCATAGGAGTAATCATAGCTGACTGTAGCCTCAAACTCCTGGACTCAACAGATCTTCCCACTTCAGCCTTCTGAGTAGCTGGGACTACAGGCCTGTGCCACTGACCTGGCTACTCAGGTATTCCTTTATAGCAACACAAGCAGACTAAGACAACCCAGCATTTGTGATCATGGTCATTTATCCAAGAAACACAAAAACTTAGATCAACACAAAAACCCTTACACAAACGTTCCTAGCAGCTTTACTCATAATGGCCAAAAATTAGAGGCAATCCAGATGTCCTTCTGCAGGCGAATAGTTAAATGAACTGTGGTACATCCATACCACGGAGGCTGTTCTGCATTCAAATGAACTATTGATACATACAGCTTAATCTCCAGAGCATTTCACTGAGTGTAAAAAGACAATTTCAAAAGGCTATGTGTTCTATGATTCCATTTGTATAACATCCTTAAAATGACAAAAGTATAGAAATGGAGAACATATCAGTGATTGGCAGTGATTAAGGATGGATAGGGTAGTAAGGGTGGGAGGAAATTGATGTGGCCAGAAAGGGGCAACATGAGGGATCTTTGTGCTAATGGAAATGTTCTGTATGGTGGGGGAAAAACACAGGTGAGTAATTTAACTGAGGCTGTAGGTTTACTTTTGTAATTGTTATTTTAGGCACAGCATGTGGTTGTACTCATTGTTTGTACATTCATGCCTCTTGGTGTTTAGAAACTAAAAGTGTGTATAATAAAATTAGATCAGTATTCTGGTCCAAGTTTTGCTGCCAGCTAACTTGTGACCTTGGTCACATTCTTCATATTTCCTGGAACTTGGGTTCCTCTGGAGGGCTTTCAAATGATTCATCTCTGAGGTCCCTTCCAGCTGTAGATTTTGATGGTTTCATGTTTCAGTGCATCAAATGCATTTCACCATCTCAAAAGTACACTTGGACATGCAAGAGTGAGTCTGTTATGTTATTTATCTTATTCCATCAAATATGCTTTGCATGATCTGTTTTAACGCATGGAACTTACCGGCATCTCTTTTCAGCAATGACAAAAGCTACGACCCATTCACTCCCTTATGCTTTTTTAAGTCCTGTGGATTCTCTCTTGGACCCCTGAAGACACGGTGTTGTGTTGCTCCTGGAAAAATGTTGAAAAGGACTCATAACAAATATTGATTCAAAAGGAATTTGTGGTTTTAGGGAAGAACATATTGCTGAGATTGCTTTTTAAAATGTAACTTGCAGTAGGTTTACCTCCTAGTGAATTCCATGGCACCTCCCGAGGCATAGTTCACATTCTAAACTAATATATTTTTTAAGATTTTGGTTTAGCTCCCATAATGATGCATCCTAGCTCAAAATAGGACTTAATTCATGTAAAACTTGACTGACATAATTTGAAAGCCCAATTTCTAAACTTTTAAGTACATTTTGTGAGCCCTTAAATCTGCCATTACTCTTTATCTAAAGTGGTTTTGTCCAGTGGGCACTGTTGATTTTCCCTAAATCCTCGGAGAGGAAAAGGCTAAGAGCTACACCTTTTCCAGATACTTTTTCTGGCATTAAACAAGGGACCGTTTCATTTTCAATTCTAACCGGCAGGCATATTTTAGGCTCTTTCTCTATGCCCCCTAATACTGTGGAAGAAAGCATACAGTTAGGTGACCTTCAGATCTGTACCTGACCTCCTTCCCCATTAAGTGACATGTATAAAACGTTGTTTGCTGGCAGAGAAGGTTGATAAAGTATATGTTTAATCTCCTTCCATGGAAATTAGTGACTTTGAAGCCATAACTGGAATCTTTTTCCTCTTCTTGTTTAGCTCCTGTGTCCTTTTATCGTTTCTTTTCTAGCTTATAAATTCTGTAGTCTTTGACTTGAGATTTTTGGGAAAAGTGCAAGTAAGACATAAGTAATCTATTACTATGGGCACAGATTCTCCAATGGTCAGAATTGGCAAAGTCAAAATTTCTCTTTTCGTCATTAAAATTAATGGCCCTACATGATATTTAGACTCCTCTTTCTTCTCTTAGAAATGTAATCTTGGGAAAGAAATAACAACTATAAACCAAGGTGTATATTATACTATATTTGAACATTGTCTCTAGATTACTTGTGTTTTCAAAGACATTTTTATGCTTTGAAAGCTGTGGGTTTAATGTACTATATGTATGGGCATCAGGGGAACCAAAATGAAATATCAGTTTGATTTAGGGTTGCTATGGAGAATGTTTTAATGTTTCAGTTCAATAGTGTGTAATATATTTAGGCATGCTTATACATATATACTTCAGCAGATTTCTAGTTTGGTGAATATTTTTTAATTGACTATCAGGATTTAATAATAGCCATTTGAAATAAAGCCAATAAAACAAAAAAAATACACATTTCAATTTCATTTTACAACTATGCTTTCTTTAAAAGAGTTACACACTTTTTTCTTCATAGAAATCTTTTCTTGTTGTTTTCTGATATGTCCACTGGTAGCATTCAGCTTTCATTCTTTGATTTCCTGTCTTTATCGGTTGGTATTTATAATTACTTGGGTATGGGATGTCTTGGCCAGCAATTTAGTTACATCTAATTATTAAGTCACAGATAGAATAATATTGCTGTTTCACACAGTTTTGTTCTGAGTATTATATGCCCTTATCCTGGCTTCTAAGGCTTTCTTAGAGCAGGAATAATGATAAATATTTGGTTGTAAAAGTTAAAGAAAGAAAGGAAAACCTCAAGAGAAATGGACGACAGCTAACATCCAAGTTAGGAGGACACCCCTGATTTTCTCAGGCTTTTCAACTTTTATCTGGAAGGGGAAGGGGAACTCCCACTTGTTGAGGATTTGCTCACACTATGCTAATCCTGAGATAATATCTCACTACAGTACAATATAGGTCTTGGTTTATACTATTTCAAAGCATCTCACAACAACCTTATTTAGAAAAAAAAGACTTTTTAACACATCGGGTTTTTAATATTTTGTTTTGAAGGTGAAGGTAGTTTTCTGGTGATTATTGCAGCTGGTGTTCTCATTGCTAGTAATTTCCACCTAGGCCTACCTTGAGCTAAATAATGGTTCACCTGGCAAGGTTGGCATGACAGTTTCAAGTGGTGGCTCTCACGTCTAGCTGAATATTAGTGTCACTGGTGTTGGTATTCATTTCCAAGGGCTGTTGTGCCAAGTTATCACAAACTTGGTGGCTTAAAAATCACCGGAATCTATCCTCTCACAGTTCTGGAGGCCAAAAATCTGAAATCAAGATATGGGCAGGGCCAGACTCCCTGGGAAGGCTTCAGGGGAGCATCCTTCCTTGCCTCTTTTAGCTTCTAGTGGTTCCTGATATTTCTAGGCTGTGGCACTCTGGCTACAATCTTTCATCTGTCTCCATGTGATCTTTTCCTCTGGGTCACTGTGCCTAAATCTCCCAGTCCTTTCTCTCATAAAGATACCAGTTGTTGGATTTAAGGCTTACTCTAAATATGGATGATTTTGATACAGGAGGTAGAAATTATTTAAGCAAATAGTAAGGGTAAAAGAGTTCTCAGGAAAATTTTCCTTCTAATGAAAAGCATCCCAAGAAATTATTTTTTTCCTAACAAAAGGCAGCCTGAAAAATTGAGCTGAAAACATAAATAAGCAAGCTGGAAACTTGCACAGGGGAATGCTGGCAGCTGTGCTAATAGAAAAGGGCTACCTGGGGCCCAGGCATGTCCAACATGGAGGCTCCATCTTCCCTTTTTTTTTTTTTTTTCATTACCATATGTACAGTAAAGAAATGGGCAACATGGCACAGCTCAGGTAGAGGACGTGACAGCATAATAAAAGATTAGGGTGGAGGTGACCAGAAATTTGCATCCTATGCAAATGGCAAACCTAGTCCTAACCAGTTTTTCATGCCCTATACAAGTGGTACACCTGGTCCAACCAGTCTTTCACCCTATGTAAATCAGACACTGCCTCCTCACCAGGTACCTATAAAACCCCCTGCATTTCGCTGCAGTCCAGAAACCCATTTCTCCAGGACCCCTCTCTCCAGCAGAGAGCCGTTCTCTTTCTTTGGCCTATTAAACCTCCCCTACTTAACCTCACTCCTTGTGTGTCTGCATCCTTGATTTCCTCAGCTGTGAGATGATGAACCTTGGGTATCATCCCAGACAATGAGGCCGCTTCCCTCTCATCTTGAGATTTTTAATTAATCTGCAAAGATCCTAGTATCAAGTGAAAGCTAACTCAAATCAGGAAGTGATTTTTTTCTCAGTGTGGCCCTTGGACTTCACTCCTCCAGCCCCCATGAGCTGCCTGAATCAGACTGCTAAAACTCAAGAGTTCTTGGCACAGGCACCTTTGTGAGCCCTCCCACCCCATGTCCTCTGCCTTCCTCTCTCTGCTATTGTGTCAGATCCCTGTTAATTTCAGTCATGCCATTTTATCTCTAGGGAAATGAGTTCCGACTTCCCAACAGGCAAAACCCAATTTGATATTTGGAACAGGACTCATCTGGAGGCACAGTGTAATGCGCTGAATGAAGCACAGGCTTTGGAACTAGAAAAAAAATGGTTTCATATTCCTTTTCTAGACCTTTCCTCGCTAGGTCTGAGACCCTACGTCTTTTAACATCTCTGCTATTGGTGTCAGTGTCTTATTTTCAGGATTAGAGACATTCCACTTCCAGGTTCACTCACATGGTTGTTGGCAGGACTCAGTTCTTCTAGGGTTGTTGACTGTTGGTCTCAGTTCTCTGCCACGTGAGGCTCTCCATAGGTCACCTTGCCTTGTCTCATCAAGGAAGAAAGAAGAGGGCAGAGAAAGGGTGAAAAAGATGAAGTCACAGTCATTTATAAACAAATCACATTTCTATTTGTTAAAAGGAAGTAACTAGGTCCAGCCCACATTAAAAGCGAGAGAAGATTATGTAAGGGTTTGAATAGCAGGAGGTGGTGGGCTGATTAGGAGCCGTTTTAGAAGCTGTCAGGCACAGTATTCTTTCCCAAAACCCATCTTATTTTTTCTTTTGGAATATCTCCTAGCATTTCTAGCTTAGGGTATGTGCTGACTTCTCGGAACACAGAGGGGCCTGATACCAAATTGGAATGCTGAAGCATAAGAGGTTAAAAACTTGGCTTGGAAAGCCACGCATAGCATCAGAAACAGTATTGTGATAAGAACCACAATCAGCTGAGATCCTGGTGGGTCATTATATCCTGAATTATTTTGCTACATGATTACACATGAACTATAGAGCTTCAGAAATAAACCACTATAGTAGGCCAGGAGGGAACAATATGAACAGTCATTTAGAATGTGCTGCTGCAGAGAGAATAGCTAACTGGCAGTTCTTTGAAACCACTTTACTAAACTATAGTTTGTATATCTGCTGTAATGGTTCCATATAATAAGGTATAGCAGTTACACTCTCTTTCCTCCTTCCAAATACCTGGTTCTGAAATCACCATTTCAAGAGGATATTCTTGGGAGAACATGGAACATCATTTCTAGGCATTTCCATTTCTACATAATTAGAATAGAAAGACTTTCAAGTCGGCTTCAGGTTTTAGCTTGTTATATAAATAAGTTCACAGGAATCTCAAATGCTTTACAGAAATCTGACAGCAACTATAAAAGGCTTTTGAACATTTTTGTTGCCAAAGTCCTAGGGATTGCTGGAATCTTAAATAGCCCGTTTTAAGCTCCAATTCAGAAGCTTTTTGTCATGTTTAATAATGTGGTGAATAATTCCTTTTCTGTTAGTCGTTTCCTCTTTTATAATCCACAAGGATCTTTGAGCCATGGGATGGATATTTTCTGGAGCTATAAATTAAAGGTCCTTTCGATCCCAAACTTAAAATGGCCTTTTAATGTAGCACTTCTGTAAATCCATTTATCTAGGTCTAAAGATTCATTAAAATACGTTTAAATGAAAGCATTATGTAGGTACGTGTCCAATTCAACGAGTGATCATTTTGAAATGAGAGAACCATGGAGAATAGATATTCCTGTGTACAGCAGGAAATTTAATAGGAAGAAAATGATTTGTAGAGAATATTAAATATTAGAATGATCTTCTTTTTCTTCTTTCTTTCTCTTTCTTTTAAAATAAATCAAGTAAGAAGTTTAGTCCAGGGTCCAGTGAACCCTACTGGGTTTGTGGAGAGTGTTTAGGAAAACTTTCAACTTGGATTTAAAAAAAAAACGGTATCTTCACTTACACTAACCTCTGACTAGAATTTAGCCTTCAAGTGTGAATATAAACAAAAGACCACGGTGGCATTGGCAGTACTTGGGACTTTCTCACCAATAGAAATCGCAGATAGTGTCTAATCATATTACAGTTATTATATGTATCCCGAAACATTTGTGTTTATCTTTCCTTTGAAAATACAGTAGTTAAAGCTGCCATTGGGTTTCATTGTATAATGTCTTAAAGAAACAAATATTAGTGTATCACGTATGTTAAATCTTTTGATGGCTATGTTCTAGTATAATTTGTATTCTCATAATACTATGTACTTTTTATTAAAAGTATGATTTTTGGAAGTCGTACGCAGGCTTCATCAGGTGGTCAAATGGACCCAGGTACCTGTGCACACATGTGGGCACACACACCCCCCTCCACCCACACACACACACACACATATTGTGCCAGAACCTAGAAAACAGAATGATTAAGGAGACTTGCAATTCAAGGAGCAGGTGCTGGACCACAGTCACTTTGAATACATGGTGTCATTTAATCTTTCCACCAACATTGTGAGGTAGAAGTCATTATTATTCTCATTTTATAGATGCTGGATCAGAGAATTTGAGGGCATGGTAACCAGTCTTCCCGGTGGCTTCCAGTGATCCTTACCTTTTTAAATTCTGCTCCTAGTGACGTCTCCTCCCACTTTGTATTATGTTACCACTTTGACCAGTAGAATACAGTGAAAGCAACAGTGTGCATCTTCAGAGACTGAGTCATAAAATCTTACTTACTTTGGGAGAAGCTAGTCACCATTTTGTGAGAACACTTAAACAGCCTTATGAAGAGCTTCCTGTAGCAAGGAATAAAGTCTCTTTCCAACAGCCAGCGCCAACTTCCAGCCTTGTAAGTGAACTTGAGGTGGGTCCTTCAGCTTCATCCAAGTCTGCAGATTATTCTCAACCTGGTGGGCATTGTGACTCCAATTTCCTAGAGACCTTGAGTCGGAACCACTCAGCTAATCAGCTTCCAAACTTCATGACCTGCGAACCTGTATAAGATAATAAATGCTTATGGTGGTTTGAAGCCACTGAGTTTTACGGGTTAATTTGTCAAGTAGCAATAGATAACTGATACAAAGGGGTTATGTATCTTTCCCAAGGTCATAGCAGTAGTAAATGAAAGAGGCTGGATGGGAACCCAGCTATTGCTGATGAAGTGTGCAGTTTCTCTCAGCTTACCTGGACAGAGATAAACAGAGAACCCTGAATCCCTTCTTTTCCTTTTCCTTCTTTGTCTTCCCATTTTTCTTCTCTCTTCCTCTCGTATGCCATATGCACATGGTACTTGATGATGAAGTGGTAGGTCATCTGTTTCCACACTTGATCCCCTTAAATCCTTAAATAAAATAAAGCGTATCACAAAAACACCAGGTAAAATTTATTAAGCACTTAATATGTGTCCCAAACAGTATTCTAAGTATTAAAAGCAACCCTAATAAACTATCACATATGTAATACTCTCAGCAGTCTAATGTCATAAGAAGTAGACAGAAATTTTGGCCGGGTGTGGTGGCTCATGCCTATAATCCCAGAACTTTGGGAGGCTGAGGCCAGCAGATCACCTGAGGCTAGGAGTTTGAGACCAGCCTGGCCAACATGGTGAAACCCCATCTCTACTAAAAATACAAAAATTAGCCTGGTCTGGTGGTGCATGCCTGTAATCCCAGCTACTGGGGAGGCTGAGGCAGGAGAATTGTTTGAATATGGGAGGCGGAGGCTGCAGTGAGCCAAGATCGTGCCAATGCACTCCAGCCTGGGTGACAGAGCAAGACTCTGTCTCAAAAAAAAAAAAAAAAAAGAAACATTTTACTTCATCTTCTTAATAAACATGACAGGCAGGGAGATGATATTGTTGCATTTTATAGATGATCTGACTGAGTTCAACATTTAAGGAATTTGTTAACATGACATGGTTTTTTCTGCATCAGGAGCAAAAGTAGAACCTGCTAATATCAAAATATTAGAAGACAAAAGAAGGGTCATCAGGCTAATTGCAACAACATTTATTTCAAGTAAAGCCTTCTCTGCTCTGTAGATATAAAAATATCTGAGGCCTTAACTTTTTTTTTTGCAGGGGAAGAGCTTGGGTGAAGACCATCTTACATTTGAATTTATATTCCCAAATTGGAGGGGAGCAATGTGCATGGGATGGTAAATTGATCTCTGGATTATTGCTTGACCTTTCAGTGACATTAAAATGAAAGAAAACTGAATAAAATGATATAGCTCTACAGTGTTCTAAGACCATTGATATAAAAACAGAATTTAAATAGCAAACACCGACTTTCCCTGTTGCTCTTGTCTGATTTTTAAATAACATTTTCATTATGGTTGCTATAGTAGATTAAACTCCTTGTTAGGAGGAAAATTCAGAGGCAACTCTATTTGGGATAAAAAATGTTTAAACTTGTAAATATCACTGTGAGAGAAAGATTGGGTACCATAAGAGTTACTGTAAATTACTTAACTGATATGCACTAATATTGAAAATGTCCTCTGTAAGTGCTTCTTTTCAAAATTCAATTCCCTTCAATAAAATGTGCATACTTCCAAGGGACTTAGAAGAGATAAAAGATACATAAAAATAACAAAAATACATTTGGTTGAGGGAAACATATTTGCAACTCATATTACATACATAGGGTTAATGACTCTAATTTATTCCAAGTTTCTAAAAACCATTATGAAAATGAACCGTATACAATAGAAATATAGTCAAAGAATGTTGTGGCATAATTACGTTTTCCAAAAATGGCCACATCTGCCTTTCTAGTTCATTGTGGTGTTCCAGATTCTAGCCATGCACCATCAGGAGTTACAGTCTATTTCCCCTTCCTTCTGTTGAACCTAGGATAGAGAATAGAGTAGGATGCACTTAGTGCATGCGGAGTGAATAGGATTCACCTCGTGCATGTGGGTGTGTGCTCACTACCCCTGCTTCCTCTCCCTCTACACCCACTTACCCTCTCCTGGAATGCTTTTCTTTGGAATCCAACAGCCATGCTGGGACAGAAGCCAAATCATGTGGAGTGGCTAGCCCTGAGTTGTAAGAGTTCTAGTTGATGGAAGAAAATAATATAAATGTGTCTAGCATAAAGAAAAGACAAATATTTAAGGTGATGGATATCCCAATGCTGAATTGTATGAATGTATTACATTATCACATATACTTCAAAACTATGTACAATGACTATGTGTCAATTTAAAACAATAAAATTAAAAATAAATAGAGTTCTAGCTGACAATCTCAGCCAAGATCTCAGCTGGAAGCCAACACTAAGTATAAGACTTTCTCAGTCTTCCTTTAAGGTATTCAAACTGGTTAAGTTAGGCCCACCCAAGATGATCTCCTAAAATTAAACTCATCTGATTAGGGACTGTAATTATGCCTGAAACATCTCTTTACAGTAGCTTCTAGATTCGTGTTTGAACAAGTGGGGAGGGACTGTAGTTCAGCTTAGCCAAGTAGACAAATGAAAAATCCATCACAGGCTTTATGAAGATTATGAAAATGTCATAATTTATAAATAAACCATTCCTTGTTCATTTTATTTCTCTCTCTTATTCTATAATATAACTTAAAAATGTGCTTTTATGGGTGGGTAGCAGACCGCTGGAGTGATAATTTGTGAGGCATAAACCGATTTTTGGCATTGCTGGTTATACCTTACTTGAGTTAATTCACCTCTCAAAACATTGGCAAATGTTAGTTTATTTTTTTAAAAAAATCTTACACAGGTGCTTGGTGGAGTAAAAAATACTACTTTCTAAGAGTTAATATAACTATAATAAAAATACAGAATAAATGTATACCAACATTTAATAAGTCTTTAATGAAGAAATCAGTGCAATCCAGGGGCATTTTGAGGACCTGGGTACTTCTAGACATTTTGTTAAAAAGGTGTTGGAGAGGGAGAATATTTGAATAAAATTACTAGGTTTTATACAAGACTGATTAGTATCCTACAGGGCAATTAAACCATAAACTTCAGTGGTTCTTTCGTACTAGACAAAAATCTACAAGTTAGCCTACAACTTGACAATGGTGGTCCAATAATCAAAAAGTCTATGGCAGAGCCAAACACAGATATGTTCTTTTGGAGAATTAAATAATCCTTGGGTGGCCTTTGGGAACAATATTTTAGTGCAATATTGAACGGACATGCCACATACATCATTGCCACCATGTCTCTTACCCTATTTCCTAGTTTTTGATCATTTTTGTTAACCAGAGTCATATTAACTTTGTGTCATAATATTTGCTACGATGAAATTCTTACAAAAGTCTACGCATTATCTTAGAAACATTATGATATGTAAAAAAGTCTCAATTCTTTCTTCAGATTACTCTGAAACAATGGGTGTAAATTAGCAAAGAAAATGATAAAAATAAATTATAGAAGTGTAGCTGTTTTTGTAAGTATCTATCCATACCATCGTTTATAACATGATTTCTCTCTTAAAATAGTGAAAACTGATGGTAAAACTAACAAAATTAGAGTTATTTTGTAGATGACCTACCTTGTAAATACAGTGGGATAGGTTTCGGAATTAACCTAATAGATAAATTGGAAATTAGACCTTATCTGTTAATAACTTCAGTTCTCCTGCTGCCACAGACTACGTGTGAAACTGTGTTCAGTGAGGATATTCGGTTTGCATTCACATTTGGTCTAATTTCTAGCTGAACATCTACACCTCATTTGTCTTTACATTTACCATTTGCCAATGTCACACATTGTACTGTTAAGATTCTTAAATGTAAGTGACATCCATTTTCAAGAAATAAGTGTTTCGTTCATGAAGGGTATTTTTTAGGTTTATGGTAAGTTTGTTCTCATTTTTAGTTTGCTCTTCAGACAAATAGTGTAACATATACTGTTCTTCCTTCTTATTGAATGTTTTCTACTAAACCTATCTTTTTATGATTCTGAAATGCCAGCTTCAGTTTTTTTATTAATTCATACTGACCCTGGGCAGAGCTGTCTATCTCAACTTAATGGCTATTTATAATATATGGATGGCATTCCCCTGCCATTAATGTTTAATGAATTGGCTCCTGATCCAATAGAGTCTAATAAAGGTAATCACTAGAATACATTGTCTTTCTGCAGTGCCCTAGAAACTTTTTTTATTTCCCCTATTGTATACCTTTGGCCTGTAGTCTCCTTTTTTCCTCTTTCGGTGCACTCTTCTGAACCTCTTTTTCATTATTTAGTCCACTTGCATACATTTCTACACTTAATTTCTTTACAGGTCAGGAAGACAGTCTTCTGAGTGGAAACTTTAAAAAGTACCAGGCTACATGATTGTTGGAAAGAAAGAAAACCTTAAATACTGACAGGATGGAGACTTATTTACATGTAGAGTAGAAGAAAAACATTTAAAAAAATCTAGGCTGCTTCTTACAGGCCATATCCCTAGTGGATCAATCCTTTTTTGTAATCTACATTTGAGATGTGTTAAAAACAAAATTGGGTCCTGGAATTAGATAATGGTGATGAATGCAGGTTTTTCTGAATATACTAAAAAGCATTGAATTGCATATTTTAGAAGGATAAGTGTTATGGTATGTGAAAAAACATATATCTATAATATATTAATAGTTATGTATTTTAATGATATGTATTAATATATTTTATATGATTTTGTCACATATAGTAGCATATATAAAACATTGGAACTGAATGACTTGAGGGAGCAAAGTTGAGCATTTCCTGATACTGTAAACATGTATGTTATGTGTGTGTGTGTCTGTGTGTGTGTGTGTGTGTGTGTATATATATATCCCTGTTTTTCACTCTCCTAAATCAGTTCTTTCCAGATTTCCAGTGAAAGGAATTTTAGCTTGCTTATGAACGCCATCTAATTAGTTTATTTCTTTGTTACTGAAGAACATGAACAAAGGCCACTATTTGCTCAAGTGTGCACTTTCCAAAGGTCTTTCTTCATTCAGGATAACTTGATCCTGAGGGTTCTGATGTCTATTACCTCTAAACAGCTAGCCAGCTGCTCTCTAGTCTTTCCAATTTAAGCTCCATTCTTGGAATTGCACTTATTTCAGTCTGGTTGTTGCATTCACCTTGGGGCTCTGTATTCCTGAAGCCATGGACTGCTGATAATTTAGCAGCCATAAGAATCTTCCTACTTGTTTGAAATAGGGGTTTCCGGATCCTGAGCCTAGAGATCATCCCAGGTATTTTTTCTAAGATGTACTTTTTTAAAAAAAAAATTAAAATACTTTATTTTTTAGGACAGTTTTAGATTTTCAGAAAAATTATGCAGATAGTTGAGAGACTTCTCATAACATTTTCTCTCCCTGTTACCACTATTCCCCCACCCCCACCCCACCACCACGTGTCTCCTATTATTAACACCTTGAATTAGTGTGGCACATTTATTACTTAAGTTAATGAACCAATATTGACACATTTATATTAACTGAAGTTCATAGTTTACTTTAAAGACTTTAAAGTTAACTCTTGGCCTTCTACGGCTCTATGGATTTTTCCAGATGCATATTGTCATGTATCCACCATTACACTTTCATATAGAATAGTTTACATTGCCGTAAGAAATTTTCTGTATTGAATCTCTGGTAACTACTAATCTCTTTATTGCCTCTATAGTTTTCCCTTTTCCATAATGTCATATGGTTGGTATCCTATGGTAGGTAGTCTTTTCTGACTGATTTCTTTCACTTAGCAGTATGTCTGTAAGGTGCTGCCGTAACTTTTTATGGCATGAGAGCTCTTTAAAACAAAATCATAGAGTAATATTCTATTGTATGGATTTGCCACAGTTTGTTTATACATTCTCATGTTGAAAGACAGATTATTATGAATAAAGCTTCTATAAGCTTCCCTAAGCAGGCTCTTGTGTGAACATTAGTTTTCAACTCTGTTGAGTAAATGCTTAAGAACTTGATTACTGGATTCTATGGTGAAACTATGTTTAGATTTATAAGAAACTGTAAAACTGTAGTCCAAAGTGGCTATACCATTTTACCATTATTTCCACCAACAATATATGAGAGTTCCCATCACTCCACTTTCTTGCCAATATTTTGTATTATCAGTCTTATGGATTTACCTTTCCTGTAGGTATATACTGGTATGTCATTGTTTTAATTTGTAATTCCCCAATGACATATGATGTTAATATTTTCTACCACTCTGTGACTTGTCTTTTCATTCTCTTAACAGTACTTTTTGTAGAGCAAAAGTTTAAAATTTTAATACAATTCAATTTAAATTTTTTTGTAGATAATTTTTTGGTGTTATGTCTATAAATAAATTGCCAAACTCAAATCTAGCTTTTTTCCCGATGTTGTCTTTTAGAGGTTTCACATTTTGCATTTTTCATTTTACGTTTAGTTCTATGATGTATTTTGAGCTTATTTTTGTGAAAGGTGTAAGGTCTGTGTGTAGATCCCTTTTTATTTTTGGCATATGGATGTCCAGTTATTCTAGCACTATTTGTTGTCTATTGAATTGCCTTTGCTCCTTTGTCCAGGGCAAGTTGTTTATATTTGTATTGGTCTATTTCTGGATTTCCTCTTCTGTTCTTTTGATTCACTTACCTATTCTGTCACCAGCACCATGCTGTCTTGATCACTGTAGCTTTGTAGCAAGTCTTAAAGTTCAGTAGTCTCACTCCTTCAACTTTGTTCTTCAATATTTTATTGGCTATTCTGGATCTTGAGCCTTTCTCTATGAACTTTACAATCAGCTTTTTGATATTCACAGAATAACTTGCTGGGATTTTGATTGAAACTGCGTTGAATCTATAATCAAGTTGGGAAGAACTGATAACAGTATTGAGTCTTCCTGTCTATGAACACAGAATATCTATTCATTTATTTAGATTTTCTTTTATTTCTTTCATCAGAATTTTTTATATTTCTCATACAAATCCTGTACATATATTGTTAGATTTTTACATCTATGTGTTCTGTTTTTTACGCTAATATAAATGGAATTTTGCTTCTAATTTCAAGTTCCATTTGTTATTTTGTGGCATATTGGAAAGAAATGTTTTTATATTAAATTTTATCCTGAAACATTGCTGCAATTGCTTATTTGTTCTAGAGAATATTTTTTCAATTTTGGGGGATTTTTCTACATAGTCAGCCATATCATCTGAGAGTAAAAAAAGTTTTATTTTCTTCTTCTCAATCTTTATATCTTTTTCTTAATATTCTTTCCTTTTCTTGTCTTACTTTTACCAAGGTCTTCTATTATGCTGTTGAATAGAAGTATCGACAGGGGAAAATCTTGTCTTGTTCTCAGTAGCTTGCTATATCAAATTACTACAGACTAGTAGCTTCAAACAATAGAAATTTGTTCTCTCACAGTTCTGAAAGCCAGAAGTCTAAAATCTAGGTGTCAGCAGTGCCATACTCCCACAGAAGCTGTTGGGGGAAATCCATTCCTTGTCAGCTTGTGGTAGCTCCATACGTTCCTTGGGTTGTGGGTGTGGGTGTGGGTGTGACACTGATCTCTGTGTTCCTCATCACACTGGCTTCTTGATGAGTCTGTGTTATTTCACCCTTGCCTCTACCTTATAAGGATATTTATGATCAATAGCATTAAGGCCCACTCAGATAACTTAGGGTAGTCGTATCACCTTAAAATTCTTAATTTAGTTACAGCTACAAAATCCTTTCTTTCAAAGAAGGTAACATTTTCATGTTTTAAAAGTTAAGACTTAATATCTTTGGGAGATCATTAGTCAGCCTACTATACTACACTGATCTTAAAGCATCTGATTTCTCTGCATTGAGTATGATGTCATGTTAGCTGTAGGTTTTTTGGTATCAAGTTGAGGTAGTTTCATCTATTCCTAGTTTGCTGAGAGTTTCTACTCATAAATGAGTGTGGGATTTTGTCAATGCTTTTCTGTATCTGTTGCTATTATATGATTTTTCTTCTCTGGCCAGTTGATACGATAAATTACATTTGTTGAGTTTTTGAATATTCCACCAGCTGTGTACCTGAAATAAATCCTGGTTGTAGTGTATAATTACTTTTATACATTATTAGATTTGATTTGCTAAGATTTTGTTGAGGCTTTTTGTATCATGTTCACAAGTGATATTTCTAGTTTTTCTTTCTTTTAATGGGATTTTCACATGTGTTCTGATTTTTGCTATAGCGTAATGCTGATATAACATAATGACTTAGGAAGTGTTCCCTCTGCTTTACAGGTTGTAGAGAATTGGTATCATTTGTGCTTAAATATTTGATAGAATTCATCAGTTAAACTGTCTGGACCCAATTTATTATTTAGTTTTAGAAAGTTATTTATTGATTCAATTTTTTAAAAAGATACAGATATAGATAAAACCTGAATAGTCCTATTCAGATTATCTGTTTCTCTTTGTGTGAGTTTTGGTAGTTTGTTTCTTTTAGGGAATTGGCTCTGTTTATCTAAGTTATCAAATTTGAGATCACAGAGTTGTTCATCATATTTCTTTATCATCTTTTTAATATCCGTGAGATCAGTAGTGATGACCCCTCTTTCATTTCTAATGTTAGTAATCTGTATTGTTGCTCTTTTTTTCCTGGTCAGCCTGATTAGAGGTTTAGTAATTTTATTGATCTTTTAAAAATGATTAGCTTTTGGTTTTGTTAATTTTCTCTGATTGATTTCCTATTTTCAATGTAATTGATATCTGCTCTAATTTATATTCCTGTTTTTCTTCTGATTGCTTTAGGCCTAAATTGTTCTTGTTTCTGTGGGTTTCTAACATAGAAGTTTAGATTATTGATTTTAATCTTCCTTCTTTTTTGATCTATGTGTTCAGTGCTTTAAATTTCCTGCAAAGCATTGTTTTCCTTGCATTCCACAAATTTTCATTTTTATTTAGTTTAACATATTTTAAAATTTATCTTTCAGAAATTTCTTTTAGCATGCCTTATTTTTTATTGCTGAAAGCTGGAAATAATACCTCGAGTGATGGGAACTAAGAATATTGGTTTTTTGTTACGAGGTTTTGTGTTAATCTAGCTTAGAGCTGAACTGTGTTTAATGCTTGCTGTAGCTTTAAGTGCCAGATGCTTCTGTGTGCTTGCGTTTGTTGTCTTCCCTGTTGTTTTTGGGCTTTCCTAAGAGCTCCTTATTAAATAGAGTCTGTGTGTTTCACCTCTCATTTGTAATCCACTGTTACTATACCAAAGCCCTCTTCACATGGCGATGAGGTCTCAGGAGGGATAATTGTTCTATAATATTATGATTACATCTCAGTTTTCTTAGTGAGCCTGAGTTTCTAGGCTGCGATCTTCTGAAATGTTCTGAGCCGTTTTTTGGTCCCCTGACATTACACAGGAAGGCTGAAAGAGTCTGGAGGGGACTAACTACCCTTCCCCCAAGTCAGATAAAACTCTGGTAAGATAGTTTCCCTTGAAGGACATGTCTTTCTTACAGGGAACAAGCTGGGAAACTTTCAAAATGGTTACTTTTTCTCTCCCCTGAGATTTTTCTCCAGCCTTCCCCATGAGAACATGGTAGGGTTCTTGGAGATAAAACTCAAAAAAGTATACAGTCTCCCCTAAGACTAGGCAGAAAGAGTTTTTAACTCTCAAGCTAGTCTGCACTGAGCCTCCAGCAATTTGTCAAAATTATCATACATGTGTTCCTATCAGTTCCTAGGTCCTTCTGTTTTTGCTTCGGGTAATCTGATCTTATGATTCTTTGTGTTTACATGTTTCTCCAGATTTGGGGCTAGTAGTTTGCTTTGTGACCTCAGCTCTCTGATGAATCTAAAAAAGTCATTAATTTCCAGTTGGTTCATCTTTTTTCCTTATTGTAAATATTTTTCTTGTTGCAAATTGCAGTGAAGCAGTGTCATTGGCTGGGATAATACCCGAGATTTGTCATCTCATGCCAGGAAATGTAAGGACACGGACACACACACAAGGAGTAAGTTTAGGAGCGGAGGATTAATAGGCAAAAGAAAGAGAAAGGAGCACAGCTTTCTCTCAGGGGCGCCCGAATGAGACTTCCAGCCTGCAGCAGAGTGCACTGGATTTTATAGACAGGCTTGAGGAGGCAGTGTCTGATTTACATAGGGCCCAAGATTGGTTGGATGAGGTGTGATGTTTACGTAAGATGCGAGGAAGCTGGATGCCCCGATCTTATGCAAATGATGACTTCTCCTGGCTGGCGCTATGTTGCCTGCTCCTTATTCTTCATGTGGCTGGCAAAGAAAAGGGAAGACAGAGCTGCCATTTTGAACATGCTTAGTACCAGGTAGCTTTTTCTTATTGGCACAACTGCTGGCATTCATCCACATCATCCATTGCAAGCTTCCAACTTGCTTGTCTGTGTCTGCAGCTTGATTTTACAGGCTGCTCTTTGTTAGGAAAAAAAGTGATTTGGGGGCTGATTTCATTCGAAGGAAAACCTTACTGAGGACTCAATACCCTCACTATCTGCTAAATAATTCCTTTTTAACGCCTATATCAACAGCTTCCAACTTCTTTATATGTCCATCCCAAAACATTTTTATGCAAATGGTTAATAGAGAAAACCAGATCCAGAAATTGGGACAATTAATATGAAAATTGAATTTTTTAAATGTTTTCACTGCTTTCTTGCCTACCACCAGGACTTCAGAAGGTAATTAAGATGTCACCAAGATTTTTTTTTAAGTAACTAAAAGTTCTAGATACTGTACTTGTATACTTTGGATGCTTGTCCGCTCCAAATCTCATGTTGAAATGTAATCCCCAATGTTGGTTGAGGGGCCTGGTGGGAGGCATTTGGGACATGAGGGTGGATCCTCATGAATGGCTTGGTGGCATCCTTGCAGTAATGAGTGAGTTTGTTTTCAGTCTGCGAGTTCACATGAGATCTGGTTGTTTAAAAGAGGCTGGGAATCCCTCCACTCTGTCTCTTTCTCCCTCTCTTGCCTTGTGACATGCTGGCTCACCTTTGCTTTCTGCCATGATTGTAAGCTCCCCAAGGCCCTCACCAGAGGCCAAGCAAATGCTACTGTCATGCTTCCTATACAGCCTACAGAACCATGAGCCAAATAAACCTCTTTTCTTTAAAAATTACCCAGTCTCAGGTATTCCTTTAGAGTAATGCAAAGAAAATAACATATATACCTTTTGCACCTTTGAAACAGGAGTTTAAAATATATTTTTGTGATTTACCTTTTTCGCTGGTTACACAAACACTGTTGAGGCATCTCCATTGGCTGAGGCCAGTTCTCTCACTAGGTTTATATTTTATAGACTCTTGGATTCCGAATGAGTACTCTGATATCTTTTGCACCTTCAGCCTCCTTTTTCTCAGCTTTGAGAAAAATGCTTGTGTGAATGCCTGGTCTTTTCACAAAATAAGCAGAGTATTTTAGACTTCATCTGTTGAACTTCCACTGTCTCCAGAAGAAAACATTGTAGCGTAAGAAATTACAAAACAGGCCAGGCATGGTGGCTCATGCCTGTAATCCCAGTACTTTGGGAAGCCGAGGCAGGTGGATCACGAGGTCAGGAGATCGAGATTATCCTGGCTAAAATGGTGAAACCCTGTCTCTACTAAATATACAAAAAATTAGCCAGCCTGATGGCAGGTACCTGTAGTCCCAGCTACTCCGGAGGCTGAGGTAGGAGAATGGCATGAACCCAGAAGGTGGAGCTTGCAGTGAGCCGAGATCACGCTACTGCACTCCAGCCTGGGTGACAGAGAGAGACTCTGTCTCAAAAAAAAAAAAACAGAACAAAAAAAACCCCACAAAAACAAATTCTCAAAACTACTGCTTAAACTTATCCTGTTTAAGCAGCTTGAAGGAGAGTAATAATTGCTGGACGTTCTTTAATTTGTAGAAACTGGCTTAATTTGTGCACACATAAAAAGAAGTCTAATTTCACAACTACAGATTGCGAGCATTATTGTATGATAACCTTAGGATTGATGCCAAGAGACCATATGAGAAGATAGAATATCAGTTTAGTTTTAGTAACTGACTCTCCTTTATAAGAACTTTGACCCTCTGTAATGCTATAGAACAAAATCTTCTTTCCTAAGTATGCATTTATTGATCACATATTATGTGCTAACAACTGTGCTGGTCACAGGTATGTGTGTATGGCATTGACTAAGACAACATCTGTAAACTCAGGTTTCTGCATAGTGGATATAAGATGAATGCCTACTGTCAACTTTCCACAAGACTACCAGAAAAACCTGTTAATCAAACAAAGCTATGATTTTAGATCTGTAGTAAAAGAATATACAAGGTGGATAGAATCTGATTAGTTGCTCAAAATGGATAACTTAGGAGAGCACATTTATGGAGTTTTGGGCTTGTTCTGCATTACTTTAAGGCAGGTATTGCAAGTCAGATAAATGATTGGAATTGGGCAAGAGTTTGGACAAAGTAGTCTTGTGTTTGTGGCACAGAGAGGGTCTTGAAATAAGCCCTGGCGAGTTAGCTGATGACCTTGCTAAGTAAGTTATTTTAGTTGATTCATAGTTCTTTTTTTTTTCTTTTCTTCCAGAAGTATTTCCCAGAGCAGGGAGCCAAGTGGTCAGTAATAATGAGAACAGTAATGAAAATATGCCTAGTTCCAAAATTTTCACAAAGGGACAAAAAATTGTTCTAGTTGTCACAAATAAATAAACTTGAATCCTTAAAGTATAGCCATAAGGAGCCTTTAAATAAAATGCAAAAATCTTTATTAAATTTTTGGAAAGAAAGTTTCTCTTCCTTGAGACTATAAAAAACAGATAAATGTGGGGAAATTTATTTTGTTATTCTAACATAATTCTGGTTGGGAATGAAAATTAAAATACAATTTTTTTTCCTAAAGCAAAGTTATAGACTTCCTATTGCAATTGCAATTATCCATGCTAAATTTGCTGACATGAGTGTTTTCACTGAAGTCTTCAATACATAGGCTGTGCTGGGCAGGGCTGGGCTATACCTACTGTCTGGCTACTAAGGCCATGAATCTGTCTTAAAGATGTATATGTAGTAGACCTGAACAGACTCATTTTAGTGGAGTCCAAGATACTTCGTCTTCTGTTTTAATAGATTCGTCTTTTCTCAAGCCTTTTTGAAAAAGCTAGGATACCACCTTGAATTTGGAACCACTTCTTGTTGCTGTTACTGCTATGGGCATGTTTTTGTTATAGACAAGTTTTTGTTTCCATATCATTGTAAACATAGCTTATGACACATATTCTCAAATGTGCAAAGAAAAGTATAATGTTTGAGTTTATACATCCACGTAATAAGTGTGGAACATTCATTCCATATATAAGATACATTTTTAGGCAAGCATTCGGATAAAGGGTATTTTGTCGTTTCATTCTCCAGTATTTATTGAGTGACTGATATGTAGATGGTGCTATATATATTAGGTGTTAAGGTGTTAGGGTTTTGAAGTTGGAGATTTAGTAGAAGAGAGTGGAACCAGTGCCTGCCCTCAAGGAGTTTATAATCTGGTGAGGCAGAGAAATGCTCAACCAAGAATGAGACACATAAGTTAGTATTAGAGCTCTGGTAAGTGGTGTGAGAGTTATCTGATGTTATAAAATCATGTGACCCTGTATAAGGAGATGAACTTTCAAGTTGAACTGAGAGTAGAAGGCAGAGATGATAATGAGGCAGAGTGATCTAAGTGGAGAAAACAGATGTGTAACATCCCTAAGGAGAGGGAACTAGAACTCAAAGGCTTATCATTACTGCCAAAATGTAATTTGTCATAGTTGTGTCCTTTCAATTGTCTTCTTTAAATATTAATTATTTTAATAAAAGTTATATAAGTGTATTTTAATATTTAATCTACACAAAGATGAGATACTTTTATTAATTTCTCTGAATGTTTCAGAACATTATTTTTTTTGTGATTTTAAATATTTGTGAAAACTCTTTCAACCTGTCTTTCAGGAAGACTCAGCTCTCATCTACATACTTGCCAACAGAAATAGTGTTTTCACGTTAAAGAAACAATCTTCAAACTTAGGAGGTACCGTCATGTTAATTGCTGCCTTGCAATGGTTATTTATTGTCATTTTGTTTGTTGACAGTGACTAGAATCACACTAGCAGTATGATTAGCATGATCGTTATAAAAGATAGTGAGGTTTTTTCCTCTTTCTTTTTTTTCTTTTTTCTTTTTTCTTTTTTTTTTTTAGACAATGGAGTCTTGCACTGTTGCCCTGGCTGGAGTGTAATGGCATGATCTCAGCTCACTGCAACCTCCGCCTCCTGGGTTCAAGCACTTCTCCTGCCTCAGCCTCTTGAGTAGCTGGGATTACAGGCACCTGCCACCACCCCTGGCTAATTTTTTTGTATTTTTAATAGAGACAGGATTTCACTATGTTGGCCAGGCTGGTCTTGAACTCCTGACCTCATGATCCACCTGCCTTAGCCTCCCAAAATGCTGGGATTACAGGTGTGAGCCACCATTCCTGGCTGAGGCTTCTTTCCTTTTAAACAGAAGAATTATACTTCCAATTCAACAAAATTTCCTCTAGAAGAGAATTGGATATTAATTCAAAGAAGTATGAAGTTTTTATTTTACCCTATACTTATGCAGAACATTAGAGAATTCCCCAAATCTCTAAATCTTCATTTTCCAACTAACTGAATGGCAGTGACCAAACTTCCTGTCTAAGCAAATTATTTCTCACCATAGATGTTCTCTATATGTGAATCTCGCATTTTGAGCCTAATGTTGTAAGACACCAGGTCTGATATGCGTAGTTTTTACTGATCCGTTGTTTACCTTGTTAGATAAACAGTGAGCGGATTAGCTACCTGGGTGAATTGGTTTGAATGGAGATAGAATTGTTACACATAGGTTAATTTGATAGCACCTTCATGGCCCAATTCAAGGGAGACCTAATTTACCCTCATTTCCAGTCATCTGCTTTTGTTAGTGGTGGATGCAGGAGCTATCGTGTTTCATTCTCAAAATCACAGTATCCGCTTGCACGTGGAAAGTTGGAAGCAAGGCCTACCTAAGTGTCTGCTGAGGCATTTTCAGCTGGAGGTCTGTCTTGATTTGTAGATGCACTTCCCTCTTTACTGAGTTTCAGCATTGCAATTCTAACATTTCTGTTCCCGTGACTTCAAACTCAGTTTGTAGTCATTCAGTGAGGTCCTTCAGTGGCCATTCAGTGAGGTCCTCATCCTCACTAATGTTCAGAACTTCAAGAGTATTCTTTGATCAGTTTTGGGAGTCCTCAGTTTGTCCCCCTTTCTGTACCTCAGGATTTGTTGTTTTCACACTGGGGAAATTGGTAGAGTATCAGTAAAGGATTCATCATTACTGCTTCCTGAAGATACCCTGTGCCCCAGATAGCCCCAGACACACACTGCCTTTTCCGACATGTGATGATTTTGCTGACTATAGTCTGGTCTCTTGTCTCTGCCTTTGCAGATCTTCTATATAATTTAAGGCCCAGCACATGTGTCCCTGGTCTATGCAGCCTTCCCTGCCTCTCCCATCCTAGCTAAGAGTTGTGTTCCTGTCTTCTGTACCTTCAGCCTCATTTCTAGGCATACTTGTTAAATTCTGCTTCATATTGGAGTTAATTGTGTAAAGATCACTTAGCTCTCACTCTTAACTCTGAGGAGCAAGGTTACAATTGTGTCTGGTTTTGTATCCTGCAGAGCATGAAGGATGTGCTAGACCATCAGCAAAGCCTTCATGAGAGGACTAGAATATGGGAGGCAGTACTACAGTGTGGTGTAGAGCTTGAGCTCTGGAACCAGGCTGCCTCTGTCTGGATCTCACTTCCTCCAGTTAGTAGTCTTTATGATCTTGGACAGGTCTCTGTGCCTCAGTTTCCTCATTGGGTTGTTGTGGGGGTTTAGTGAAACAGTGTACATAAAACACTTGGTACTACACCTGGAGTTTGGTAAGTTTTCAGAAAACGTTAACAATTATGGTCAGCAATTCAGAAGCACTTGGAGCCTCTACTATCTGCTCTTTTATGCATTCACAGAGGTTGAGTATTAGCTCTATGCCAGGCTTTATGCCATGTTGAGTCTGCAAAAATGAATGATAAGTATCTTCATAACACGGAAGAGAAGGATCAATACCAACAACAGAATGTTTAGTATAGGACTTTTTTAAGACAATGATGTGTTGAAGTGAATTTCACGGTAATGGAAAGCAGATGTGCCATGCATTGACCTCTATACTTACCGTGTACTTGATAGTGCATAGAGACAGTGGTACTAACATCCAGAACTGAAATTTTTAGATTATTTCTAATCTCCAGTTCAATTAGTTCCTAACTTGTTAGTGAACGAATCCATTATCAGAGATGCCAATAGGGAATAACGTAAACTAAGGTTTTACTTCTTGTCTTTCTCTTTGTCTATGCTAATGGGCTTTTATTTTACTTTTCTTGAGATCAGGTTTCACTCCCTTTGCCCAGGCTGGAGTGCAGTGGCAGGATCTCAGCTCACTGCAACCTCTGCCTCCTGGGCTCAAGTGATTCACCTGCCTCAGCCTCCTGAGTAGCTAGGAGTACAGATGTGCGCCACCATGCTAATTTTTGTATTTTTTTGTAGAGACAGGGTTTCACCATGTTGGCCAGGCTGATCTTGAGCTCCTGAGCTCAAGAGAACTGCCCCCCCTGGCCTCCCAAAGTTCTGGGATTATAGGCGTGAGTCACAGAGCCTGGCCTCTGTGCTAACAAGCTATTACTGACTTCAAAGGTGGGCAGCAAAAGTTAGCCCCCAAATAGCAGTAGTCCACTGTTATATGGATTCCCCTGGTAATAGTCGCCTGGAAGAAAATCTCCCATAGGTCAAGCATAAGTCCTCTTTTACTGATTTCGGTTTATCTAGTTTGAGACCTTTGAAAGTTGTCTTTTAATGCCCTTTCTATGACCTATTGCAAGAAGATCATCGTCAGTCTGCTGTGCACTGTGGTTTAACAGCAAATATGGCTTTCTCTGGAAGGATACAATCCTTGCCAGTGTTCCTCCCCATGGTTCTTTGTAGATTCTTTCCCTTTTTGCCGTTACCTTCTTCGCCCCATCCCTCTCTCACACTTGGAAATGGCCAAAGCCGAACTAATCTCTGAAGCTGAATGCTGGAGCCCTGCTTAGAATCTTGGCCCATTTTTATCTGAGCTTTTTTTCCTACCTCATTTTTGCTGGAAAATGCTTCCATTTGGCTTTTAATAGGGGTCGTTTGTGAATAATATTTCCTAACCAGTTACAGATTTGAATGTTTTGCATGTGTGTGATCATTTAGAGTCCAAGTGCTTTTATACTAGAGCACCTTTTATGAATTCTACTGCCTTTTCCCTGAAAGGAAACTGCTTTCCTGTTCCCATATTGCAGGTGAGGTTATTGAGGCAAATGGGCTGGTGAAAATGTGGAATCTGTTTTAAAAGGGTAGCACCATCTCACTGTGCAAGTAATAGAAATGCAAAGTAACTTTAACCAAAATAGGGATTGTATATGAAGGACACAAGTATGTCTCTTGCTGCAGCAGAAAAGAGAGAGTGCAACAAAGCTTCACTGGGAGAGGCAAGCAAGAACTGCAGTTGTGGTCGGAGTCTCTGCTTTGCTCTCCTTTTTCTCTGCTGCCTTCTGTGCTGGGGCCCCATGTGCCTGCGTGACATGGTTGCTTAGACCACTGAGTCTCTATCATCTGACTTCACTGGAACAACAGATACAAACTCATCCCATGAATTCTAATTCCAAATTCTCTGGACTGAGAATCTGATTGGCTGGCCCAGTGTAGAGTCAGATACACCCCCTCGGTCATTTTAGTTCTGGGGTTGTATGAGGCCTGGTCATTTTCAGAGAAGGCTATGGGCCTAAATAGATACTTAAAAGAATCTTCTAACCAACCCATGAATTTACAACTAATTACAAGGTCAGCAAATGTTTACCCATAGGTGTGTAACTCCCCATTTTTTATGACCCGGAATGGCAATTTTTAAAATGAAGTTAGACATTTCTCCCTCAAAGTTCCTGTAACACTTATAGATTCCTTTCTTAAACTCTTATTTGTTTCAACATTTCTGTCTCCTTCACTAGACTGTGAGCTTCTTAAAGAAAATGACCCTGTGTTGTTCAATCTTCACATCCTCAATGCCTGGCACAGTGCTAGGATATTTTAAATGCTTAGCAAATGCTGGTTGAATGGAGAAACAGATAAAAGATTGCCTACCTCAAAAGTTATTTCTTTGCACTCCCACATTTTTGAAATTTTTCTGCTTAAGTCAGATAGCTAGAAGATAACTGAGGCAGAAATATCTGCCTAAAGTGATAAGCTGAAGCAACTTTTGTGTTCTCAGGAACTAGTACCCCATAGTGCAGCCATAACTCACTGGAAAATACCAAGCTTTCGCACAAGAACAGCCAGCAGGTGATTCAAGACAGTGTAGCTTCTGGTCAGTAAAAGAAAACTATTTCAAATGGAAAGAAATTCTAGATTTCAAATGAATGGACAGGAAAATTCCAGTGATTGACTATTATCAACCAAAGGTTCCCAATAAGGTTAAAGAGAGAGAAAACTGAAAATATCTTGAGGGCTCATACTTATTCCTTTAGGTATTCTTTCTGGTTCTTATTTTTTACTTTAAAGTTTTAAATTAATCATTTACTAGTTTTTGATGGCTTCCGTAACAGATTACTTAAAACAGAGTGACATAAAACAACAAAAATAAAACCATTTAATAACTTTGGAGGCCAGAAGTCTTAAATGGCTCTATTTGGTCTAAAATCAAGATGTGAGCAGGGTTGTGTTCCCTCTGGAAGCTCTAGTAGAGAATCCATTTCTTTGACTTTTCCAGCTTCTCATGACCCCTTTCTCTATCTTTAAAGCCAGAAAGGGCAAGTTGACTTCTCAGTCTTCATCACTGTGACCTTCTCTTCAGCCTGACTCTTCCATCTTTTAAGGACCCCTGTGATTACGTTGGGCCCACCTAGATAATCCAGGATCATCTCCCTGCCTTAAGGCCAGTGGATTAGCAACCTTCATCATCTGCAACCTTAATGCCCCTTTGCCATGTCAGCATATTCAGACATTCTGATTATTAGGACATGGACATCTATAGGTGGGCAGGATTCTGTCCACCACACCTACACCTACTGTGAACACAGATACTATGGAGGATATAAAAGTAAACTATATATAGCATTCTCAATCAAGGATGTGTACTGGCTAATGAAAAAGTCAACCTCAGATAATCTAAATAATATGTAACTGCAAATTCTCTGTGTCAAAATTTCCCTTTCTTCTTACTCAAAAACACATGGTCTCTGACTGCCAGTCCTAAGTCATGTTGCCTAGTCCAATTTTAGGGTTGCAGCTATTGAGCAACTAGTTCTGTTAACACCTAAATGCAACACATTAGGATATATAGCCATAAACAAGACATCAGATTTTGAAGAGACAAATGAATTGCTATGAATGAATTATGCAATGAAGTAATTTCCTCTAACACTGTTAGTAATCTAATCTGAGAATGAGAAGTGAAGATTACAGATTATCCCAATGTTACATCATACTTAACATCCTCGGCCTAAATACTATAGGAGATACAGATTATTCAGCATAAGAATATTATGTTAAAAACTTAAAAGTTTAGACTAGTTTTCAAGGAGTTGAAGCAATAGGGTGTTAATGGCAGAAAAGCTTTTTGTAGTTACCTTGTTTGCCCATTTAGACTTCAAGGGCAGGTTTGAGGTTCTGTGAATGATATCCATAGTTTGCATTTAAATTTGAAGGTTATTTATTAAGTGACATTTTCAGTAAGATACAAAACCTACCTCCTGGTTAGTGATTGCACAAAGTCATTTTTAGTGTGTGTGAGAGAGCAGTGAATAAGAATATTTATAATTTAGCACTTTTAAAAATGTCCTTCAAATACGTGTGCACATAATAGCTTCTTAGACTATCAAGTTCAAGTTTTACAAGATTTAGGCTAAATATCACATATCTTCAATAAATGGTTTTGTATTCATGTACATAGTGATCAACAATCTAGAAAATATATAATTCCAGAAAACTAATTTGTTAGGATTAGTCCTAGATCAGATATTTTTATTTACTTGATCATTAGTAAATGCTTAAATATTTACTAAGCGAGTTAATCATGTATATGGTAGAAAATGCTAAGTGTGGAAGAATAGTCATATGTTAAGCACAAAATCTCAGACTGGGATTTTGTAGCAGTAATTGGTATTGTTTGTGTTCAGAGGCCCATGGAGACCTAGGATAAACATGCTGCATCTTTTGAGGAGTTTTGCTTAGATATTTGAGAACAAAGTTAAATACTTTACCTGCTGAGAAATTTAAAATATTTTTGTGTTATGACAAAAATCATATTATTGGGAACACAATTCACATAACATTTTTTATAGTAGCATAATTTTTCCATGCTATATTTTTATAAAGTATTTGAAAATTTTCATTATGCAATTTGCAGGCATTTCCCATTTATTGTATGTGTGTGTATATGTGACTTCATGTAGCCCTATAAGGCTTGTTACTAAAAAATAATTCAGAACCCCTACAGTGTCCCTCCTCCCTCTCCCTCACTTCTTTTAAACTGATTATTTTAGTATTTGTCTCTGTATCTCTAAGTAATACGTATACTTTTTTCTTTTTTACATTTCAAGCTCTTTCTCTTGATTTTGCACAATGGAAGCAGAGAACATAACTAACATCGCTAATCTTCCCTTCACTTCTATTGCACACACTCTCCTTCTGTCCCTTCTTTATCTCAATGTAGTTTTACTGCAAATTTGATGAAATTAATATTCATATTAGTACACTATTGAAATGTCATCTAAAGCTGAACTGTGGAGTAAACTACCATCACTGTTTCTGTCCTTCCTGACTTTTGATTTCTCTGGATGTAATAATTATCTTGCTTTTTAATTTGCTTGGTTTTGTAAATACTTATCACTGTCTCAGCCCCCAAAGTGTTCACTGGTTGTCTAAATACCTTCTCAAGATGTTCATGCACTTGTGGTATTCTGTTAATTTCATCTTCCTGGAGACGTCTCTCCTGCAGCCCTGCTCTCTAATTTTGCTGGTGTACTCTATGTCAGAGACCCTCTATTTTACTCTCTACAGGAACAAAACTTAAGTCACTGGCCAGGATGAGGGGGTGTGGCAGTCTCCCAGCTATCAGGAGTGAGAGATGGGATCTGAGGATCCAACTCCTTCTTACTCCTTTCCCTTCCCCGGGTTGAACATCTTTAGTGAGATATAATATATGTAGCATACCATTCACCTATTTATAGTGTATATTCTGTGGTTTTCGGAACATTCTCAGAGTTATGCAACCATCGCCATAGTGATTTTTAGACCATTTTCATCACCTCCAAAAGAAACCCCAGATGCATTAGCGGTCATTTCCGTTTCTCTGAAACCCCCCTCCACAGTCCTGGGCATTATGATTCCATTTTATGTTTTTGTATCTTGGCCTCTTCTGGGCATTTCCTATAAAGGAAATCACACAGTTGTGGTCTTTTGTGACTGGCTTTTTTCAGCTAGAATAATGTTTTCACAGTTCATCATGCTGTAATGTGTCTCGGTACTTTTTTTATTGCTAATAATATTCCATTGTATGTGTGTACTACATTATTTATCTTTTCATCATGATAAATAATGGGTGTTTCCACTTTTAGGCTTTTATGGATGATGCTGTTACAAACATTCATATACAACTTTTGTGTGAACGTATGTTTTCATTTCTCTTCATTATATAACTAGGAGTGGAATTGCTGGGTAATATATGTACCTTTATGTACACTACCTTTATGTATATAATAAATTAGATGCATCATTTTACATCATCACTTGCAGGATGTAAGGGTTCTGATTTCCCCCCATCATTATTAATTGTGGTTTTAGTTATTGGTGACCTTCTGGGTGCCAAATGGTGACTCATGGTGTTTAGACTACCATTTCTCTGATGGCTGGTAATGCTGAGTATCTTTTCTTTTTCTTTTCTTTTTTTTTCTTTTATTATACTTTAAGTTCTAGGGTACATGTGCACAATGTGCAGGTTTGTTACATATGTATACCTGTGCCATGTTGGTGTGCTGCACCCATTAACTCGTCATTTACATTAGGTATATCTCCTAATGTTATCCCTCCCCACACCCCCTCCCCACAATATGACCTGTTGTGTGATGTTCCCCTTCCTGTATCCAAGTGGTCTCATTGTTCAATTCCCACCTATGACTGAGAACATGCGGTATTTGGTTTTCTGTTCTTGCGATAGTTTGCTGAGAATGATGGTTTCCAGCTGCATCCATGTCCCTACAAAGGACATGAACTCATCCTTTTTTATGGCTGCATAGTATTCCGTGGTGTATATGTGCCACATTTTCTTAATCCACTCTGTCACTGATGGACATTTGGGTTGATTC